>NC_135237.1:416073560-416373560 GCF_051348905.1 Ranitomeya variabilis
CTCTCATTCCCTTCTTTTGAGGTCCACACCATCAGACTCTTTTGTCCCCTCTCCCTCAGAGTAGCAGTCATATACCGGCCCCCAAGCTCACCCACCCACTTCCTGGACCATTTCTCTGCCTGGCTGCCGCCCTTCATGTCCTCAGAACTCCCAACCCTTATCCTGGGAGCCTACAACATCCCCATAAACAGCCCCACTTCTACATCTGCATCCCAGCTTCTATCACTAACCACTTCGCTCGGCCTATCACAGCTCTCAACCTCTGAGACACACAAGGACGGTAACACCCTTGACCTGGTCTTTGTCCAGCTGTGTTCAATCTCCTACCTAATTAACTCACGGCTTCCCCTCTCTGACCACAACATTCTCTCCATCATGCTCACAAATCCTCGCTCACCCCAGCACCCTCCTACCTACCATTCAGTCAGAAACCTACAAGCCATTAACCCTCATACACTTTCAGACTCCTTACACTCATCACTGTCCTCAGTCTCCTCTTTTTCCTGTCCTGATCTGGCGATACATCACTACAATGACACACTTAAAAGCACCCTGGACCAAGTAGCTCCCCTCACCATCAGAACCTCCAAACACAGAGGAAAACAGCCCTGGCTCACATCGCAAACCCGATTTCTCCAGCGATGCTCTAGGAGTGCTGAACACTTATTGAGGAAAACTCGCACACCAGAAGACTTCATACACTTCAAATTTATATAAAAAACCTATAACCCTGCCCTTCACCTCGCCAAGCAGACCTACTTCACCACCCTGGTCTCCTCACTATCCAACAACCCCAAGAAACTTTTTGACACCTTTCACTCCCCCCTCAGGCCAAAAGCACGAGCCCCTATCACAGACATTTGTGCTGATGACCTGGCCTCCCACTTTATAGAGAGAATATACAATATCCGTCAGGAAATGCGCTCCCAGTCACCAAGTTTGGTGACTCCCATCCCTCCCTGCATCTCCCCTGGCTCACTCTAAACATTTGATCCCATCACAGAAGAAGTTTCCAGGCTCCTCTCTTCTTCTTGTCTGACTACATGCACTACCGACCCCATTCCCTCTCATCTCCTCCAGTCTCTCTCTCCAGTCGTCACTAGTCACCCAACTACAATCTTTAATCTCACTCTCCTCAGGCATTTTTCTGTCCTCCTTCAAACACTCTATCATTACTCCGTGACTAAAGAAACCCGCCCTCGACCCATCCTGCACAAATAACTACAGACCGGTTTCCAACCTCCGCTTCATCTCTAAACTCTTGGAGAGCCTAGTCTACTCCCGCCTTACCCGTTACCTCTCCATTCACTCCCTCCTAGACCCTTCACAGTACGGCTTCCGCCCGCTACACTTGACAGAAACTGCACTCATCAAAGTGACCAACGACCTTCTGACAGCAAAATGTAACGGTGACCACTCTCTGCTCATTCTTCTCGATCTTTCTGAAGCTTTCGACACTGTTAACCACCCTCTCCTACTCTCTAGGCTCCAGTCACTAGGCATTAAGTACACTGCTCTCTACTGGTTCTCCTCCTATCTTTCTGACCGCTTCTTCAGTGTTCTGTTCTCTGGCTCCACTTCGTCTCCTCTTCCTCTCACTGTTGGGGTACCACAGGGCTCAATCCTTGGCCCCCTTCTCTTCTCTCTCTACATGGCCCCAATTGGACAGATCATCAGCAGATTTGGCTTTCAGTGCCATTGTCAGGACTCTGAACATTTTTTATGACCTTTTGTGCATTACTGCCCTTTTCCAAGATGGCGCCTTTGGTCTCATGTGCACTGTGTCTTCCTGCTATAAAACTCCACCCCAGACTTCAGTCTGTGCTAGAGTATTCTGCCTTGCATCCAGCTCCTGACCTCTGGTTACTCCCTGGCTATATACCTGCTCCTGTGAACCTGTGGGGTTATCCTGCTACTCTGCTTTGAGTTCCTGCTGCATACACCAGTAATCCTCCTTCATTTGCTGCTCGTGTTTACTTCCATCTGCATTTGCTGGACATGTAAGCTGTTGCTGCTCTGCAAGAACCTGAGACTATTACCCAGGCCTACCTGGTTGAGCTAAGATATTATTTGAAATGCCTTATAAGCATATCTATCTGTGTTTTGGACTAAGCAAGGACTTATTCGTGTCAAGTATCCTCAAGAATAATTGTGCTTCATAGACTTTCTGCGTGATTGCATTTTCCTCTGAAGTTTCCTATAGACTGCTAAGCTGCATTTAATATTTACTCCAAGTGTTGTGGACTTGAGTTTCTCTCTGCACCTGTTTGAATCACCGTGTGATAATATAGACTTTACCACTTATAAAACTGTGTCCTGTAGTTGTCTTGTTCCACGCAAAGAGTCTCCTGAGTTATCCCCTATAATTATTACAGGATACTCTAGCCTAAAAAAAACAAAAGGAAACTGCTGGAACAATGACTGCAGAAAGCAGACTAGAGCAGGTATTTTCCATATTTAGATCACTGCAGAAAGATGTGGAAGGTCTGCAAAAGAAGTTAGGAAGCTTTGAACACAATCAACAAGTGTTTGGACAGACTTTGCAGGACTTAAACACCCGCATTGCAGCCCAGGAAAACAAACTTGCTGGCATAGAGTCCCAGTATGGACGGGCTTTTCAGGACATAAGCACGCAAATAGCTGCACAAGCGACTTTTCCCTCGGGTCAACCGCCACCAGCTAGCCCACCTAAGTTGCCCCATGCAGATTTAATGGTGATCGCGACAAATTTCATGGCTTTGTGAATCAATGTATGCTATATTTTGATGTGTATGCTGACCGTTTTCCTACTGATAGATCCAAAGTATTGTGTGTAATAATGCTATTGACCTCTTGAGTGCTCGCCTGGGCGAATCTGATGATTGAGTCTTGTGACCCACGGTTAAATGACTTGGATGATTTCTTGGCTGCTATGGCATTAATGTTTGATGACCCTAATCGCCGTGCATATAACCGTGTTTCTAACTTTTCCCTTCCTTCTAAAGAGCCTGCAGGTAAAACATCTCAGGAGGTGGAGGAGGTGCCCATGCAAATTGATTCCGTTCAGAGGCGCGAGATTAATGAGCGCCGGGAGCATCGCTTTCGTGAAAGTCTGTTTCTACTGCGGCCAGTCTGACCACTTCTTGATCAATTGTCCTAAGTGTCCTAGATGGCTTAACAAGGTGCTAGCAGCAGTAGGGGAGTATGACAACTGTGATGATGAATCTGACATCTCTGAATGTAGCCTGCCTTTAAACGCTGTATTCCATTCACTTTCTATGACTTCACCCTCCAAGGAGCTTAAGGAAAAGAACTCTCACTGTTCTCTCCCTATTAAGATCCTGTGTTCAGGACAGTGGATTTCCAGTGCAGCTATGATTGACTCTGGTGCAGGTGGCAATTTCATGGATATCGCATTTGCCAAGGAACATGGTATTGAAATTCAGCAAAGAGCCTCTCCAATTACCATGGAAACAGTGGATGGGTCACCTTTAATCTCTGGGCCTGTGGATCAGGAGACAGTATCCCTTGAAATTTTGTTGGAGCCTAATCATCAGGAGCAACTTTCTTTCTTGCTAATTTCTTCTCCTCATTTTCCTGTGATTTTAGGCATTCCTTGGTTGCATTCTCAGAACCCAATTATCAACTGGGAGACCAAGGAGATTATCTTTCCAACAAGGAGCAACTCAGCGTTAACAGAATCTGTCCCTGAGTCCACGGCTACGGAACCACATGTACAGGTATTTTCTTTACCTCCAGCATATAAAGAGTTATCTGATATCTGTGACAAGAAGAATGCAGATCAGCTTCCTCCACACAGGCATTATGACTGTCCCATTGAGTTGCTTCCTGGAGCAGCTATTCCTTTTGGTAACGTATACCCTTTGGCGGCACCTGAGCTTCAAGCCTTAAAGGAGTATATTGATGAAAATCTGGCCAAAGGCTTCATACGTCCTTCTTCCTCACCAGCAGGGCACCTATCTTTTTTGTAAAGAAGAAGGATGGGACCCTGAGACCCTGTGTTGACTATCGGGAACTCAATAAGGTAACCGTACGAAACCGTTATCCTTTGCCTCTGATTCCTGAATTACTGGAAAGAGTTCGCCATGCTAAGGTGTTCTCTAAACTGGATCTTCGTGGGGCTTATAATTTGATGCGTATTCGTCCAGGGGATGAGTGGAAGACAGCATTCAGATGCCGGTATGGACACTTTGAATCTCTTGTGATGCCCTTCGGGCTTTGTAACGCCCCTGCAATGTTTCAACACCTTGCTAATGGCATTTTCAGAGATTTGTTTGGCCAGTTTGTAGTGATCTATTTGGGAGATATACTAGTCTTTTCTAACTCTCTACAGGAACATGAAGAACATGTCAAAACTGTTTTAAGACGTCTGAAAGAGAACCATCTGTATATTATGCCAGAGAAATGTGAGTTCCATCGTTCAGAAATACAGTTCTTAGGTTATATCATCCCTCCCCAGGGGCTGAACATGAAACCTGGTAAGATTCAGGCTATCCTTGACTGGCCGGTACCCAAGAACGTTAAGAAGGTCCAACGTTTTAATGGTTTTGCAAATTTCTACAGACGCTTCATTCGAAATTTTTCTGATATTGTCCGTCCCATTACTTCCTTGACAAAGAAGGAAAAGCCCTTTAAGTGGTCATCACAGGCTCAAGAAGCTTTTGATCGGCTTAAGATCTGTTTCACATCAGCACCGCTGTTGATACACCCAGATCCAACACTTTCTTTCATTGTGGAGGTGGACACTTCTGATGATGCTTTGGGGGCTATTCTCTCCCAAAGAACTTGAGAGAAGGGTCTGCTACATCCTTGTGCTTTCTTTTCCCATAGACTAACCTCAACAGAGAAGAATTACGACGTGGGAGACAAGGAATTGCTGGCTATTATTGCGGCTTTCAAAGAATAGAGGCATCATCTGCCAGGAGCTGCACAACAGATCATAGTGCTAACTGACCATCGCAATTTAGAGTTCCTTTGATCCGCTAGATGTCTTTCTCCTCGTCAGTCTCGTTGGAACTTATTTTTAAATCAATTTAACTTTGTTATCTCGTACCGTCCAGGTTCTCGTAATGGGAAGGCTGATGCTTTATCCCGAATCCATGCTGCGAATTCCGTACCTGGAGCCCCATCCAAGACATTCTATCTGATGCCAATTTCATCGGAGTTATCCACGATCAGGACTTGTGGAAGGAGTGCAGGGAGGCCTATGATGGTGATGTATTTCTGGCCAACCCACCTGTGGATATTAATCTTGTCTTTAAGGGTGGCATGTGGTTCAGAGATCGACGTATCTATGTCCCTGAGGTCGTCCGTCTGCAGATCCTCAAGTTGGCACATGACTCCAAGTTGGCTGGTCACAGGGGGGTACAAAAGGCACAAGAGTTCCTGAGCCGATTCTTCTGGTGGCCAACTTGTCTGAAGAATACCAAGGACTATGTTCTCTCTTGCGAGGTATGTGCTCATTACAAGACTCCTCATGTGACACCTACGGGTCTTCTACAACCATTACCTGTTCCGTCCCGCCCTTGGCGGTCTATATCAATGGAATTTATTGTGGAGCTGCCTACATCGGGGGGCATGAATACAATCATGGTGGTAGTTGATCGCCTGACTAAAGCTGCTTATTTTGTTCTGTGCACCGGACTCCCCTCAGCTAAAGATACAGTGAACTTGGTTATACAGAATGTCTTTTGGTTGCATGGGGTTCCGGATGAGATCATCTCTGACCGTGGAGTGCAGTTCACTTCAAGATTCTGGAAGGGGTTTTGCTTTACACTCAATATTAATGTCTGTCTCTCTTCCACTTACCATCCCCAGACAAATGGTCAGACTGAGAGTACCAACCAGACGCTGGAACAATATCTAAGATGCTATGTCAGCCATCTCCAGGATGATTGGTTGGAGTTGCTGCCGTTAGTCGAATTTTCATATAACAATTCTCAGAGCGCCTCCACTAAATTTATGTCACGGGAAGCCTAGGTAGGCAAGAGCTAATAACCCAGGCCCCTGCGATTTCCCTCAACTCTGGGAAACCCTGACTGACCCTCTACCCAGAGTTTACACTGAAGGTGTGCATGTCTGGTGTTGTGAATTCCGTTCTTGGGCTCCCTCCTGTGGTTGTGAATGGTACTTTTGGGAGTTCTGCCCTTGGTCTCCCTCTGGTGGTTTCGAGTGGAACTGCTGCTCCTGGAGTTTGGCCTGGCAGCTGACTTCACTAATCGGCTCCCTTGGCCTTTCTATTTAACAGGGCTCTGGTCTGTAATTCATGCCAGCTGTCAATGTTTTTCTAGGTTAGACTCAGTCCTCTCCTTGGATTTCTCTTATGGCCATCCATGTCAGCATAAGATAAGTTCTTGCTAGTTCTTGTACTTACTGTTCAGTTTAAAGTTATGTCTCTTTTTGTCCAGCTTGTCATTATGAAATATTCAGGCTAGCTGGAAGCTCTGGGGAAGCAGAATTGCCCCTCCACACCGTGAGTCGGTGTGGAGGTTATTTTGTAATCTCTGCGTGGATTTTTAGGTTTTTTAATACTGACCGCACAGTGCCCTTTCCTATTTCTGTCTATCTAGTCAGAGTTGGCCTCCTTTGCTAAAATCTGTTTTCATCCCTGCGTTTGTCATTTTCCTCTCCACTCACAGTCAATATATGTGGGGGGCTATCTTTCCTTTTGGGAATTTCTCTGAGGCGAGAGTTTTCTATTTCCATCTTTAGGGGTAGTTAGTTCTTAGGCTGTGAAGAGGCGTCTAGGGAGTGACAGGAACGTCCCACGGCTATTTCTAGTGTTTGTGTTAGGATTAGGGTTTGCGGTCAGTAAAGCTACCACCTCCTCAGAGCTTGTCCATGATCTATTTTACCCACCAGGTCATATCAGTGCTGTTCCGTACCCACCAGGTCATATCAGTGCTGCTCAGATACCACCAGGTCATAACAGTCTGGGCCTCCACCCTCTCCCTGTCTTCTGTTTCAACCCTAGGCTGAAACCTCCAACCACCTCCTAGTGAAGAGACCTCTAACCAGCACCCACAGTTAGCACAGACAAGGATAACAGAAAATATACACCACGCTGCAGTCACTCAGGAATACACAATAAATGCACAGGGCAAAACAAATACAAATATAGGAGAGAGGAAAATATGACAAAGGGAAATATACACCACCAGATACGTTACTCCTTTTCCTAGACCACCACACCAGACCGAGATAACCAAGCACAAGACAGAAGCTATAATCGGCGACGCCCAATGTTCAGGAGAACTATTTAAAGGCAGTGGGCATGGCCCAGCTTCCAATCCGAGCACCAGGTAAATTAACCCCGGACCAGCTAGATAAAATCTAGCCGACGCCAATGAGCGCATAGTGGACAAAAGCGGAATTACCGCTGTCTGTCGGACGACCTGGTCTGAACAGCATCCGACATGACAATTTACACCTTTCTTTGGCAATCTGAGTTATCATCCATGTACCTTACCTAGGTCTCCAATTAAATCTCCGGTTCCAGCAGTGGAGGAAAGGCCGACTCCGATGAGGCAAAATCTGGAGGTTCTGAAGGAATCCCTGACCACAGCTCAAGAACGTTATAAGAGATCGGCTGATAGATTCTGTAAACCTGCACCCATGTTCAAGGTAGGAGATTCCGTGTTGTTATCAACTAAGAATCTGAAGTTAAACGTTCCTTCACAAAAACTTGGACAGAAATTCATTGGCCCTTTCAAGATCAACGGTATTGTGAGCTCTGTAGCCTGCCGGCTGAAGCTGCCTAGGACTATGAAGGTACACCCAGTTTTTCATGTATCTTTACTAAAGCCTGTATCTCCTAATACCTTCCAGGGACGTGTTGTGCCACCTCCACAGCCTGTGGTGATTGATGGGCAAGAACAATTTGTGGTGGAGGAAATTGTTGATTCCAGGGTTCGCAGGAATTGGCTCCAATATCTGATAAGATGGCAGGGATATCCCCCTGAGGAAGACTCTTGGGAACCTGTGGAAAACATCAATGCACAACAGAAGATTTCTCGTTTTCATCAGAGATTCCCTGAGAAACCAGGTCTAGGATCGTCCTGAGGCCGCTTCTAAGGAGGGAGTAATGTCAGGACTCTGAACATTTTTTATTACCTTTTGTGCATTACTACCCTTTTCCAAGATGGCATCTTTGGTCTCATGTGCACTCTGTCTTCCTGCTATAAAACTCCACCCCAGCCTTCAGTCTGTGCTAGAGTATTCTGCCTTGCATCCAGCTCCTGACCTCTGGTTACTCTCTGGCTGTATACCTGCTCCTGTGAACCTGTGGGGTTATCCTGCTACTCTGCTCTGAGTTCCTGCTTCATACACCAGTTCCAGTAATCCTCCTTCATCTGCTGCTGGTGTTTGCTTCCATCTGCATTTGCTGGACATGTAAGCTGTTGCTGCTCTGCAAGAACCTTAGACTATTACCCAGGCCTACCTGGTTGAGCTAAGATATTATTTGAACTGCCTTATAAGCATATCTTTCTGTGTTTTGGACTAAGCAAGGACTTATTCGTGTCAAGTATCCTCAAGAATAATTGTGCTTCATAGACTTTCTGCGTGATTGCATTTTCCTCTGAAGTTTCCTATAGACTGCTAAGCTGCATTTAATATTTACTCCAAGTGTTGTGGACTTGAGTTTCTCTCTGCACCTGTTTGAATCACCGTGTGATAATATAGACTTTACCACTTATAAAACTGTGTCCTGTAGTTGTCTTGTTCCACGCAAAGAGTCTCCTGAGTTATCCCCTATAATTATTACAACCATCTTTATGCTGACGACACACAACTATACACGTCATCCCCTGACCTTACTCCCGCTGTACTACAGAACACCAGTGACTGTCTGTCCGCAGTCTCCGACATCATGTCCACTCTCTATCTGAAACTCAACCTCTCCAAAACTGAACTTTTTCTGCTCCCACCATCTACTAACCTCCCTAAACCTAACGTTTCCCTCTCCGTGGGTGGCACCATAATAACACCCCGGCAGCAGGCGCGCTGTCTGGGTGTTACCTTTGACTCCGATCTCTCCTTCACATCCCATATACAATCTCTTGCCCGCTCGTGCTGCTTACACCTAAAGGATATCTCTAGAATCCGCCCTTTTCTCACTATGGAAACAGCAAAAACCCTCACTGTCGCCCTGATCCACTCCCGCCTGGACTACTGCAATGCTGTATTAATTGGCCTCCCCCTTACTCAACTTTCCCCTCCCAGTCTTTCCTTAATGCAGCAGCCAGGGTTGTCTATCTAGCTAATTGTTACTTGGATGCATCCGCTCTTCGCCAGTCGTTACACTGGCTGCCCCTTCATTATAGAATCCAATTCAAAGTACTTGTTCTCACCCACAAAGCTCTTCACAATGCTACACCCCCTTACATCTCCTCCCTCATTTCTGTCTATCGGCCTAACCGACCTCTGCGCTCTGCAAATGACTTTCGACTTACCTCTGCACTAATCCGCACCTCCCTCTCCCGACTCCAAGACTTCTCCCGTGCTGCTCCAATCCTCTGGAATGCTCTACCCCAAGATATTAGGACCATTCACAATTTGCATAGTTTTAGGCGGTCCCTCAAAACACATTTGTTCAGAGCGGCCTATCACGTTCCCTAATCAAAGTCATTTTATGTTTGTGTGTAACCCAATTCACTACTTCCATCTATCCCCCACTCCCTGAAGATGGCTGGACCATCATTGTAAATACACACCTGTACTTTGTATCTCCCCCGCCTCATTGTAGATTGTAAGCTCTTACGAGCAGGGTCGTCTTATGTTGTTTTAATTATGGTATTATTAATGTTGTTACTTATGACTGTTGTGTTTGAAACTGTTAAACTGTAAAGCGCTGCGTAATATGTTGGCGCTATATAAATAAAGATTATTATTATTATTATTATGAGAAGCACCTGTAGGTTTGCAAAGCATTTGAGGATAATTAGCAGAGAAAAGGGAGTCTTAAGTTAGATAAGTTTACACCTAGCTATTCAAGGTGATTATTGGTTCACTGAAAGGGAAAATCTTGTTTGAGCTGCAAGATAATGGTAATGAGAAGGCATATATTCATGGTGTGTGATTTTGAATGGTTTATCAGCAGGGCGGATATGTGTTAAAATTTATTAAGGGAGCAGAGTAGGGCTGGCAAAGAAGATTGTGGGACTCTTCCATTGATTTTAATAATGTATTAGACAAGTAACATTAGCCTGTTTAATTTTTTTTCACAGAATATAATTTTGGTCTAGCAACTACTGCACTCTACAGCAGGGGTGGAGAACCTCCAGCCACTGGGCCCACCCTACAGCAGGGGTGGAGAACCTCCAACCACTGGGCCGCTTGCGGCCAGCCATTACCATTTCTGCAGTACCCGGCAGATTGCCAAGGACCACAGTGTATGGCAGAATGCAGCTACTTGCCCTTTAAACCCCACTTCAACTGCGAGCTTGTGCATGCCCCATTATAGGACATCTTCCACTTTGGTTTACATCTGAATCACGTATTTTAGAGATTTACACAGAAAGAGCAGAGCGCAGGATAAATGTGAGATGAACCTTACTGCGATGTTTGGGAGGCAAAAGGAAAAAATCAACAGCAGGTAAAGAATTGTTTTATTTTTACATGCCATTCATTATACAGAATAAGTAATTAGACTACTTTATGCTCCGGGTCGGTGCAGTTACAGCAATTTTTATAGTTTTTTTTATGTTTGGCTGCTGTCACACACTAAAAAGACGTTTTTATTGCAAAAACAAGTTTTTGCATCGTCATATTTTGAGAGCTATAATTTTTCTTTATTTCTGAGGGCTTGTCCTCACGGGACGAGTTGACGTTTTTATTAGTACCATTTTCGGGAACATGACATTTTTTGATCGTTTTCGATTTTGATTTTTGGAAGGCAGAAAAACCAACAATTCAGGAATTTTTTTTGCTTTTTTTTTATGCTGCTTCGCGACTGGTGGTACGATTACAGCAATATTACATGTATATTTTTTTTGTGGCGCTTTTACACAATAAAAACTATTTTATAGAAAAAAAAAAATTTGCATCGGCTTTTTTTTTTTGCGGGGCAAGATCACATTTTCAGTGATATCATTTTTTTACATTTGTCTTTTTCATCGCGTCCACTTTTTGTTCTGTGGTATGATAATAAAGCATCTTGTTTTGCCTAATTTTTTTATGGTGTAGTAACCGAGGAAAAGTTCAAAGTATAGTCTTTTTTTAATAAACAGCGTATTCACAAACAGGAAAGTAAATCGGATCCTCTGGATCGCAGCCAAGAATAAAGACAGTCCGTGACCGATTGCCGTGGACGACTGTACCGCCGTGTACACTGAGGATATCAAGCCTTCTGGCTCCGCTTGGCCCTATGTTGCCTCACATAATTTGAGCTCTGCAAAGCCGAGTACTCTGCCTGCTTGCAAGACCAAACTAACACTGACACACCCAACTCTCTGCTGCAGGGGTGTTTGCACGCCACACCACATGCCCCTGTACGCCACATGTAAAACCTGGGGCCTGGGCAGGAAATGGACCACCCCACTATCATCCTGTAGTCCATTTTAAAAATAAAAGACCATGGTGGGTTTTGTTAAATCTGCCTTGGACAAATAGCTGCCCCAAGACTGACACTTACTTCTATTCCGCCTTGCAATCACTGCTATGCCTGTGACTGCAATGCACTCCCACGGCCTCCATATGCTTCTTTGCACATCCTGGGGGACACATAGCGACCCTGGCATATAACACCGGTCACTGCCTCACAGTGTTCACTGAAGGGGCTAACTAGTGTGTACATGTGTATGTTTATTTATTTGCTTAATTTTTTTTAAGAAAAATATTTATTTATGACAGAGAGGTCACATCTTGCATGAGCTTCTACTCCTAGACTCTGAAAAAGCACATTTTCAGACTTTAAAGTCAATTCTAGCCACTCTAGCTCTCTTGATGAGTTCCCCTGCTTGCATGGAGAGTGAGAAGTAACCTGCTGTGACACTTGCAGTGGAACAGAGGAGAATTTGAGGACTAATAAAGGTACCCTCACACTCAGCAACTTTCCAACGAGAACGACAGCGATCCGTGACGTTGCAGCGTCCTGGATAGCGATCTCATTGTGTTTGACACGCAGCAGCGATCAGGATCCTGCTGTGACATCGCTGGTCGGAGCTAGAAGTCCAGAACTTTATTTTGTCGCTGGTTCACCCGCTGTCATCGCTGGATCGGTGTATGTGACACCGATCCAGCGATGTGTTCGCTTGTAACCAGGGTAAACATCGGGTTACTAAGCGCAGGGCCGCGCTTAGTAACCCGATGTTTACTCTGGTTACCATTGTAAATGTAAAAAAAAAAAACACTACTTACATTCCGGTGTCTGTCACGTCCCTCACCGTCAGCTTCCCGCACTGACTGTGAGCGCCGGCCGTAAAGTAAAAGCAGAGCACAGCGGTGATGTCACCGCTGTGCTGTGCTTTACGGCTGGCACTGACTCAGTCAGTGTGGGAAGCTGACGGCAAGGGACGCTTAGTAACCCGATGTTTACCCTGGTTACCCAGGGACTTCGGCATCGTTGGTCGCTGGAGAGCTGTCTGTGTGACACCTCTCCAGCGACCACACGACTTACCAACGATCACGGCCAGGTCGTATCGCTGGTCGTGATCGTTGGTAAATCGTTTAGTGTAACGGTACCTTTACATCGGGAGCTCACAGGAGGAGACAGACATTGCCATACATGCAGGAGAAACTAACCTGGAATAAACTGCTGGTCGGTGGGGAAGGGTGAGCTGAGATCCAGGAGTGGAGGGGAGTCAGTGCGGCATCTATTCATCACAGAGGAGAGGGCACGGGCTGTGATTAAACACAGGAAAGGTTGTAGGGGATTCCCCAGCTACAGGTGCTGCACAGTAACTTCCGGAAAAGTCCCCTCAGCCTGCTTAAAGCTAACACAGGCAATCTGTAAACTACCGATGTCCTCTCCCTTTCAGCATCTATTATCACGTTTTATTTTTGTTGCTAGTGGAGGCACATCTCCCATACCTGTTTTGGCGCCAAAATCCACCACTATGTAAAACACTGGAAGTGACTGCTGCACTGCTCCCTGCAGCTCCCCCTCCCCCACTGCTCTATCTTACTGCATATTCTGACCCTGATTTAACAGGTTTTAGCACTAAAACACCACAGTGCTCTGCAAAGTCTTTACTTCAACAAAGCATTAATTTTGCTACTTTGCAAAATTTTGGCACCGGTTTCCGCCATTTTGTGAGGAAGCATATTTCTGAAACAGGCGTAAACAGAAATTTCCTCTGTTCATGGCAGACGGCACTATTAATAACACATCAAATAAACTATCCGTGTAAATCTTATACTTTGGGACTAGCTCTTATATGATTACTAGCTGAAGAGCCCGGCGTTGCCCAGGTATAGTAGCTAACTGGTTAGTTATAACAAATTATAATGATTATATTGCACATAAAAACATTTCACATCATATATATATTCAGCAATACAGATTTGCAAAACTAATTAACTAAATCATTACCTAACTATTGATTGTATTTTATTTTCAACTCATTCAAGAGCCTTTTGATAAACATCATTTTTTATTTTTCCTTCCGGTGCAAAGATGAACAGATTTTTGGCAGTTCCGACTCTTGAACAGGCCACGTAAAGTTGACCATGAGAAAAGCATGGAGATTGCAAATCGCTCCATACTACTTTTAAGCACTGTCCATGAGCCTTGTTAATGGACATTGCAAATGCCTGTCGAACTGGAAACTGGAGGCGTTTAAAATCAAAAGGCAAATCAAATGGAATGAGTGGAATTCTTGGAAAGAAAATGTCCTCTCCTTTGGCACATCCTTTCAAAATAGTTGCTTCAATTACATGTGTAAACAGGTTCTTAATCAAGAGTCTTGTTCCATTAAACAGCTTTGGTGGATCTAAATTTCTCAGCAGCAGAATAGGTGCTCCAAGTTTTAGAAAGAGTTTATGCGGAGGAAGTCCTTGTGGTTCAAAGGAGTTGAGGAACTCTTTTGGATAGAGTAATGCTTGATCAGGGTCTGTTACTGTATCCACTCACCTGTAGGTTGTGCATATACCTGGAAGGAGACTTGAAATTTGAGGACTGATCTTGTTGACACTATCATTTTTCAGAGCTAGAATAACCCTTTCACACAGCCAGCCAGACTTGTGAATGTGGCCTTATACAGAGCCTCATACTGCAGCAGCACCTCACTTCTCGTATTTGCCCCTCGCACACACACTCCACTATTTGCCCTCACGCACACACTCCACTGTTTGCCCCTCGCGCACACACTCCACTATTGCGCCTCGCGCACCCACTCCACTATTTGCCCCTCGAGCACACACTCCACTATTTGCCCCTTGCGCACACAGTCCACTATTTTCCCCTCACATACACACTCCACTATTTGCCCCTGCGCACACACTCCACTATTTGCCCCTTGCACACACACTCCACTATTTTCCCCTCACTCCACCATTTTCCCCTCACTCCTCTCTTCCCCTCACATGTGCACAGGAACTACCTGTTATGAGCACAGCGATCTAATCTATGAGGTTCCTCCCTTTCCCTTGACATCATGCCTCACAGGAGCAACTTCATTCTAGACACGACGGAGCTAGATGTGGCCTGTGCCTGCTGCGCACTGATACTCTGAAGGCAGCGGTCCTGATTGTAGCTCGCAGCAGCTGGGACGTCACAGCCGGTGAGTTTTTGCAGGGTGACTTTCGAAGTGAATGTGTCTCCGCCTGTGGGCGCTAACAACGTGGGCCATGTGGACGGGGCTTTGCATGTGGAGTGAGTGTGGCTAAGTGGAGTGGGCAGGGCTATGTGGAGTCGGCATGACTTGATACATACACACACATACATACACTCAGCTTTGTATATATAGATATTGATATACTGGTAAACATGAATTATTTACTGTGTTGGGTCAGTTTTTCCTCTCTCAGCTAACAATTTAAACTACAAAGATAACACTGCCACCTTCTGTTCTTTTATGGAATCCCACTACAATATTGATCCATAGAAACAGCAGATTGTATCCACCAAAATTAACACTATAAGCAATAAGACATTTTTGTTATTTCAGCCAGAAACTACAAAACTACGTATATTACGGACTCTCACCTCTTACAACCCAATTACGGAGACAGTAAATGTCAGATCTAAAGCTTGGGATCCATCTTGATAAACAAAAAAGGCAAATGACCCCTTTAATTAAGATGCCAATTTAAAACTAAAATATGAACAGGTGGTGATATGTATTTGTCAAAGGGTTTATTGCCAATACCTATGTTACACTCTGTAGCCTTTATGTCCTTTATGTTAATTACCTTTATGTCCTTTATGTTAATTTTTGCCAGAGCTCTGTAAGCTCTGGCAAAAATTAAGAGACCACAGCAAAATGTTCAGTTTGTCTGATTTTTCTCTTTATAGGTATATTTTTGAGTAAAATGTAAATTGTTCTTAAATTTTATAAAATTCATACAACATGTCTCGGAAGTTCCAAGCATTACATTTATTATTTATTTTCTGAAAATGAGAAATGGTCAAAATAACAAAATAATGCATTGCTTGCAGACCTCAAATAATAATACAAAAAAAACAAGTTAATAATCATTTAATAACAACAATATTAATTGTAACAACTCTGCTGGCATCACGGCATGGCCTCTCATCTCTCACACTATCTTACCCACTGCTGCAGGTCATGATGTGGTTTCTGTTTCTTGCCAGCTCCATATTCTGTGCCTCTCCTCTCTGCATGCTTTCTGGCTGTGTGTATAGGGGGGCAGCGCCTGAACTCTCTGGTTCTTATCGGAATCAGGTGCACCTGTCTAATCTGTTCCTGACCAATTACCAAGAGGCCTCCAGTATTTAGTGCAGCTCCACCCAGTGGACTGGGCCTGTGCAATGAGTTAGCTCAGTTTGTGTTTAGCTTCTGAGTTTGCCAGGCCTTGCTCTGTGTTTCTCCCTCTGTAGAGGTTTTTCTCAGTGTTCTTGCCTTGATCTTGTTTGTCCGCCCTCCAGGAGGCAGAATATCCTGGTCCCTGTTTCTTTGTCCTTGTATCTTGTCTTGTTCCATTACCTTCTCTGAACTTTGTCCTACCTCTGTCTCCTTGTCTGTGGCTTCTCTCCCTGCTGTGTCTTTCCTTGTGTCCTCTCTGTCTGCTTATGCTCCGCACTCTTGCGGCTCTGCCTGCTCTGCACCCTTGTGACTTTGCCTGGGCTCCACTATCTTGCAGCTTTGCCTCTGCTCTGCACTCCTGCGGATCTGCTCCATTCTGCTCTGCTTGCTTCTGCTGCTGCAGTAATCTCTTGCTGCAGCTCCTCTCTGCATTCCTTGCGGTTCCGCTCTGCTATCTCTTGCTGCTCTACTGCTCCTATCCGCAGCCTTGCGGTTCTCTTCCTGTGTGAACAGGTCCCAACCTGTTCCTTCATTCTCCTTTCCTTCTGGCTTGTTTCCATACCTGCATCTCCTGGGTGAACAGGTCCCAACCTGTTCCTTCATACTTCATTCCTTTCTGCTTGTTTCCTTTCCTGCACCTCCAGTGTGAACAGGTCCCTACCTGTTCCTTCATACACACCAACCAGCCCTGTGTTCTCTGCCATGCCTGCCAGCCCTGTGTTCTCTGCCGTGCCTGCCAGCCCTGTGTTCTCTGCCGTGTCTCTGCCAGCCCTGTGTCTCAGCTGTGCCAGCCTACTCGTCTCAGTTTCAGCTGTGCTCTTCTGCCAGTCCTGCCTGATGCCCACACATGTCCTAGTGTTCCTGTGCTCCAAGTGGGATCAGCAGCCACAGCCAGACACCACCCTGGAGTAGCACCTGGCAGCTGCCTGCTGCACAAGCCTGACCTCACCATCAGAGGCTCCAGTAAAAATTCAGGCAGCTGTCATAGTCACGCCCCTTCCAGGGTAGTCTGGTTTGTGGCACAGTGGGGCCACAAACCCCCCGAGCTCACGCCCACCAGTCAGGGCGTGAGCGTGACACTAATGTTTTAACTCAGGAAGAGTTTAGAAATCAATATTTTGTGGAATAACCATGACTTTTAATCACAGCTTTCATGCGTCTTGGCATGGTTTCCACCAGTCTTTCACACTGCTTCTGGTGTAAAAATTTAAGCAGTTCTTCTATGTGTAATGGCTCGTGACTATCCATCATCCTCTTGATTACATTCCAGAGATTTTCAATGGGGTTCAGGTTTGAAGATTGGGCTGCCCTTGACAGGGCTTTGATGTGGTTGTCTCTTAATTTTTGCCAGAGCTGTATATATACAGTTGAAACTAAAAGTTTATATACACTATATAAAAAGACACATGTATGTTTTTCTCAATATCTGACATTAAATTAGAATACGTTTTTCCTGATTTAGGTCAATTAGGATTACCAGAATTATTATTTGGCAAATGCCAGAATAATGAAGGAGAGAGAGAAAATGTTTAAGGCATTTTTATTACTTGCTGCTAAGTCAAAAGTTTACATACACTAAGATTACTATGCCTTTACACAATTCTGGACTGCCCATATGATGATGTCATGTGTTTGGAAGCTTCTGGTTTTTTGGCAACATCTGAGTTAATTAGAGACACACCTGTGGATGTATTTTAACGCACACCTGAAACACACTGCTTCTTTGTCTAGCATCATGGGAAAGTCTCAGGAAATCAGCCAAGATATCACGTAGAGAATTGTGGACTTACTTAAGTCTGGCTAATGTTTGGGTACAATTTCAACATACCAGAAGGTGTTTCGTTCACCTGTACGCTCAGGAAAGAGATGGGTTCTGTGTCCCAGAGATGAATGTGCTTTGGTCCAACATGTACATATCAATCCAAGGACAAAAGCAAAAGGCCTTGTGAAGATGGTAGCAGAAGCAGTTAAGATTGTGTCAATATCCACAGTGAAAAGCGTACTGTATCAACATGGACTGAAATGCAACTCTGACAGGAAGTAGCAATTACTCCAAAAGAAACATAAAAAGCCAAATGAATGTTTGCAAATGCACACAGGAACAAAGACCTTAATTTTTGGAGACATGTCCTGTGGTCTGATGAAACTAAAATGGAACTTTTTGGGCACAATGACCATCATTAGGTTTGGAGATAAAAGGTATAGGCTTGGAAGCCTAAGAACACCATCCCAATTTTGAAACATGGGTGTGGCAGCATCATGCTGTGGGGTTGTTTTGTGCAAGATTGACTAGTGCACTTTACAAAATAGATGGCATCATGAGAAAAGAAGATTATGTGGCAATACTGAAGCATCATGTCAAGACATCAGCCAGGAAGTTAAAGCTTGGGTGGAACTAGGTCTTCCAAATGGACAATAATCCAAAGCATACTGACAAATGTTTTGGAGTGGCCATTACAAAGCTCTGATCTTAATCCTATTGAAAATTCTGGTCAAAGCTGAAAACTCAGGTGCTAGCAAGACCACCTACAAACCTGGATCAGTTACACCAGTTTTGCCATGAGGAATTGGCCTAAATTCCAACCAAATATTGTGAGAAGCTTGTGGAAGGATATCCCAAACATTTGACCCAAGTCATTCAGTTTAAAGGGAACCTGTCAATAGGATTGTGCACAGTAATGTACAGACAGTGTCACGATGGCATCATTATACTAATTAAAATGATACCTTGGTTGATAAAATCCATCTTGTGGTTGTTGTTTAATCTTTATTTTCAGTTTTGAGTCAATGATATGATCGTGCTTCTGGGTAGAGCTGTGTGGGGGGCTTCATGAGGTTCTCTGCTTAGGTACATTATTTATGTGTATGGCTTCTGACAGGTCACTGATCCCTCAGTGACCTGCCCCATAATTTTTATAATAAATATTATATTTATACTGTAGCTTGGGAAAAAAAATCCCCTTCTGCAGGCAGGAACCAGCAGTGGCACCTGCATTCCATCCTGATCGCATATGTAATGTGTATATAATTAATTTGCTTGGCGCCATCTTGGAGGAGGAATTTTTTTTTCTCTTCAAAGATGGCACCGCCGGCGCCTGCACAGTAGCAGCTATCAGATCACCATCAGACAACTCCTGGACAGTCAGTGGTGCAATGTGGTGGTGAATGGAATGAGACATGATGTCCCAAATGTTCTTGATTGGATTCAGGTCTGGGGAATGGCAGGCAGGCCAGTCCATAGCATCAGTGCTTTCATCATGCAGGAACTGCTAAACCACTTCAGCCACATGAGGCCTAGTATTGTCATGCATAACCCAGGGCCCACTGTACCTGTTTATGATCTCACAATGAGTCTGACGATCTCATCTCGGAACCTAATGGCAGTCAGGGTAACACTGGCTAGCACATGAAGGGCTGTGTGGCCCTCCAAAAAATGCCTCCCACACCATTACTGACCCACTACGAAACTGGTCATGCTGGAAGATGTTGCAGGCAGCAGAACGACCTCCATGGCATCTCCAGACTATGCCACGTCTGTCACATGCGCTCAGTATGAACCTGCTTTCATCCATAAAGAGTACAATGCACCTACTGTATGTCGAATCTGCCAATCTTGGTATCCTCTGGCAAATGCTAATTGCCCTGCACGGTGTTGGTCACTCATAACAGAAACCTGGAGTCTGTTTCTGACCTTTTGTAGGGCTTTGGCACTGCTCCTCCTTGCACAAAAGAGGAAGTTGTGGTCCTGCTGCTGGGTTGTTGCCCTCCTATGGCCCACTACTCATCTCATGGTGTATTGGCCTGTCTCCTTGGTGTCTGGTCCATGCTCTGGACACTGTGCTGACAGACACAGCTACCCTTCTTGCTACAGTTCGTATTGATGGGCCATCCTAGATGATCTGCACTACCTGAGCAGCTTCTGTGGGTTGTAGACACCACCTCATGCTACTGTACAGTACCTCTAGGGGTGAGAGCAATGACAAAATGCAAAAGCAACCAAAACAACAGCTAAAAAGCATGAGAACAGAGAAATGGTCTGCGGTCACCACCTACGATAGGCTAAATGCCTATCATTTCTACCTTTTGTCTGTTCCATTTGCACAACAGCAGGAGATATTGATTCACCGGTGTTGAATCATAACTGGACTGGTTGATTTCACAGAAGTGTGATTAACTTAGAGTTACATTGTGTTGTTTAAGTGTTCCCTTTATGTTTTTGAGCAGTATATATCGATATACACTGCTCAAAAAAATAAAGGGAACAGTTAAACAACAGAATATAACTCCAAGTAAATCAATCTTCTGTGAAATCAAACTGTCCACTTAGGAAGCAACACTGTTTGACAATCAATTTCACATGCTAGGGAAAATGTAGATATCGCGCTACAGTTGTTGTGTCAGGACTCTGAACATTTTGATTACCTTTTGTGCATTACTGCCCTTTTCCAAGATGGCGTCTTTGGTCTCATGTGCACTGTGTCTTCCTGCTATATAACTCCATCCCAGCCTTTAGTCTGTGCTAGAGTATTCTGCCTTGCATCCAGCTCCAGACCCTGGTGACTCCCTGGCTTTGCACCTGCACCTGCTCCTGTGAACCTGTGTGGAGATCCTGCTACTCAGCTCTGAGTTTCTGCTGCATACATCGGTTTCCAGTAATCCTCCTCCATCTGGCTGCTTGTGTTTGTTTCCATCTGCATTTGCTGGACATGTAAGCTGTTGCTGCTCTGCTTAAACCTGAGATTATCATCCAGGCCTTCCTGGTTGAGCTAAGACATTGCTTGAACTGTCTTATAAGCATATCTATCTGTGTTTGGACTAAACAAGGTCTTATTCGTGTCAAGTTTCCTCAAGTACAACTGTGCTTCATAGACTTTCTGCTTGATTGCGTTTTTCCTCTAAAGTTCCTATAGACTGTTAAGCTGCATTTTATATTTGCACCAAGTGTTGTGCACTTGAGCTTTGCTCTGCACCTGTTTGAATCACTGTGTGATAATATAGACTTCACCACTTATAAAACTGTGTCCCATAGAAGTCTTGTTCCCCTCAAAGAGTCTCCTGAGTTATCCCCTATAATAATTACATGTTGATCACTACTAGAACAATTAAAATGCTAAAAAACCTCTCTTAATTATATGTCTCAATAGTGCTTCTTGTTTATAGCACAATAAGAGACCTCCAAAAAAGGCTATAATTATCGGGCACTATTGATTTAATATATGCGGGTGGTGATCCCACTGTATACTGCTGTTATCGTCTCTATTATGAATGTATGCGCTGTATACACTTATTATGTCATTATTACAATGTGGCCATACCCATATAAACAGGATAAGACTGTTATGGTCTGGTGGCCTAGGAGCAGCATGGACGAGCTCTGGAGTAGGTGGCCTCTATACTGACCGCAGACCTGAACTTAACACCGCAACTAGAAGTAGCCGTGGGATGTTCCTGTCACTCCCTAGACACTCGTCACAGCCTGAGGACTAATTACCCCTAAAGAAAGAAACAGAAAACTATCTTGCCTCAGAGAAAATCCCCAAAGGAAAGACAGCCCCCCACAAATATTGACTGTGAGAGGAGAGGGAAATTACATACGCAGACTGAAAACAGAACTTAGCAAAGGAGGCCACGCTACCTAGAAAGAAAAGACAGGACAGAGTACTGTGCGGTCAGTATTAAAATACTATAATAATCCACCACAGAGAATACAAAAATCTCCACACCTAACTAAAGGCATGGAGGGTAACTCTGCAACTCCAGAGCTTCCAGCTTGGCTGAATAAATCCTTACACAGACAAAGCTGGACAAGAAAAAACATAGCAATTCACTGAGCTATAAAGTCCACCGCATGTGGACTGCAAAAACAAAGCCAGGACTTATCTTTGATGATTTGGACAATCCAGCAGGAGAAACCAAGAAGAGATGTGAATCCTCCATAAAACAATGGACAACTGGCACTGGCTAAAGGATCTAGCCAGAATAAGTAGCCCAGTCAGAATTGGTAGTAAGTGAAAGCACCTGATAACTGCTGAGATCAGCAGCAGTACCACTTACAACCACCGGAGGGAGCCCAAGAGCAGAACAACATAAGACTAGTAAAGCCGGATTCTTATCTAGTTTGCGTTTTCAAGGGTGTCCGGTCTTGTGGATTCTTTAAAGAATGTGGATGCTAGGTTGGTGATAGAATTTGACACTTCGGTGTATCTTCAGAGACTGCACGGTGCCGTGCAGAGCCAGATGCGCCCCGGCCAGCGGCGTCGCTGGATGCTCAGGGAAAAAAAGATGGCCGCTTGTACTCACTGCAGCGTGTGACGTCACTAGGCTAAGGAGCCTCGCCAATTTCTTATTTGTAGTACTCCGTTTATGGATTTTTGGGATAACTGTACCTGGACCCAGAATAATATGGAGCCAGTTTTACATATACATATATATTTATTTATTTCTTTTTATATAGAGTATATATACTAGGACCCAAAATAAAAAGGAGTAATTTTTAGACATATATGAACATGTATTCGTATTTTAAAATTCTTAGTTAAATAAAGTATTAGTTTTTAACAGTATGAATCTATCTAAGTGCGACAGATTATACAGATAAATATTTTGGTGGCACTGTTATCATGAGTGGGTATATTTGCAGATAGCCAGGCAAACAATATGCAGGGTTAATATAGTGGTTGAAGACACACTGAACAATAAGCCATATATCATCATTAATGCAAGAATTACAGCTGACTTTGGCACATAAGGTGTTAATAGGATGTGAGAGAGTGCTGGGCGAACCTATATTTTGAGAGTGATAGGAGGGGATGGTAACCCTGAGGAAGAAGGACATGATCCTTCGAAACGCGTTGGTTGATTAATTTTGGCTCCACCAAGGATTCTTAGCCTAGTGACGTCACACGCTGCAGTGAGTACGAGCGGCCATCTTTTTTTCTCCGAGCATCCAGCGGCGACGCCGTTGGGGCGCATCTGGCTCTGCACGGCACCGTGCAGTCTTTGAAGACACACCGAAGTGTCAAATTCTATCACCAACCTAGCATCCACACTCTTGAAAGAATCCACAAGAACCGGACAACCTAGAAAACGCGAACTAGGTAAGAATCTGGCTTTACTAGTGTTATCCTGTCTATATGGGTACGGCCATATACACTTATTATGCCATAGATATAATAATGGCATAATAAGTGTATACAGCGCATACATTTATAATAGAGATGACAACAGCAGTATACAGTGGGAACACCACCCTCATATATTAAATCAATAGTGCCCGATAATTTATAGCCTTTATTGGAGGTCTCTAATTGTGCTATAAACAAGAAGCACTATTGAGACATATAATTAAGAGAGGTTTTTTAGCATATTAATTGTTCTAGTAGTGACCAACAACTGTAGCGTGATATCTACATTTTCCCTTGTATAACCTTTATGACTTTGACATAGCTGGCACAGTGCTTCCCGTGATATCAGCAGCTTCAGGATTCTTTTTAGCGCCAGTGTGCTTTTTGTTTCAATATCACGTGCTGTTGTGCAAATGGAATAGACAACAGATGGAAATTATTGGCAATTATCAAGACACACTCAATAAAGGAGTGGTTCTGCAGGTGGGGACCACAGATCACATCTCAGTACCAATGTTTCTGGCTGATGTTTTGGTCACTTTTGAATGTTGTTTGTGCTTTCACACTCGTGGTAGCATGAGACGGACTCTACAACCCACACAAGTGGCTCAGGTAGTGCAGCTCATCCAGGATGGCACATCAATGCGAGCTTTGGCAAGAAGGTTTGCTGTGTCTGTCAGCGTAGTGTCCAGAGGCTGGAGGCACTACCAGGAGACAGGCCAGTACACCAGGAGACGTGGAGGAGGCCGTAGGAGGGCAACAACCCAGCAGCAATATCGCAACCTCAGCCTTTGCGCAAGGAAGAACAGGAGGAGCACTGCCAGAGCCCTGCAAAATGACCTCCAGCAGGCCACAAATGTGCATGTGTCTGCTCAAACGGTTAGAAACCAACTCCATGAGGATGGTCTGAGTGCCTGACGTCCACAGATGGGGGTTGTGCTCACAGCCCAACACCATGCAGGACGATTGGCATTTGCCACAGAACACCAGGATTGGCAAATTCATCCCTGGCGCCTGTGCTTTACATAGATGAAAGCAGGTTCACACTGAGCACACGTGACAGACGTGACAGAGTCTGGAGGACGCCGTGGAGAGCGATCTGCTGTCTGCAACATCCTTCAGCATGACCAGTTTAGCAGTGGGTCAGTAATGGTGTGGGGTGGCATTTCTTTGGAGGGCCGCACAGCCCTCCATGTGCTCGCCAGAGGTAGCCTGACTGCCATTAGGTACCGAGATGAGATCCTCAGACCCCTTGTGACATTATATGCTGGTGCAGTTGGCCCTGGGTTCCTCCTAATGCAGGACAATGCCAGACCTCATGTGGCTGGAGTGTGTCAGCAGTTCCTGCAAGATGAAGGCATTGAAGCTATGGACCAGCCTGCCAATTCCCCAGACCTCAATCCGATTGAACACATCTGGGACATCATGTCTCACACTATGCACCAATGTCACGTTGCACCACAGACTGTCCAGGAGTTGGCGGATGCTTTAGTCCAGGTATGGGAGGAGATGCCTCAGGAGACCATCCGCCGCCTCATCAGGAGCATGCCCAGGCGTTGTAGGGAGATCATACAGGCACGTGGAGGCCAAACACGCTACTGAGCATCATTTCCTTGTCTCGAGGCATTTCCACTGAAGTTGGATCAGCCTGTAACTTTATTTTCCACTTTGATTTTGAGCATCATTCCAACTCCAGACCTCTGTGGGATATTAGTTGTGATTTACATTGATAATTTTTAGGTTTTATTGTTCTCAGCACATTCCACTATGTAATGAATAAAGATTTACAACTGGAATATTTCATTCAATGATATCTAGGATGTGGGGTTTTAGTGTTCCCTTTATTTTTTTGAGCAGTGTATATAGAGTTACATATCAGTAAGTGTATGTAGCAGAATATTAAGAATGGGGTATTATGAAAATAGTCCTTAATGCTTTCCTCTGCACAATTTTCATGTACTACAACTTATATAAACAGAATGTTGACTTTTCTGAGAAATATCATCATCGACCAAAGCCCCTCTCTGGTTAGCCAAACACAACCACCATAATTTAGGACATGAATACCTCAAACTCTAATATTTAAACATCTTTTTAATGTAGGTTTCTTTCCTTGAAATTTAAAAAGTAACATGGACAGTGTGCATAGTAATGATGAAATTCTCCTACTCAAATTTACTTTTTCATTCTTCATTCTTGGAAACATCACCATCCATTTGACTTTGGAAGGCAACATCTCTAATGATATTTTGGTAAATTCTAATTAAAATGTAGTGAGAAGAAATAATAAAAACAGCAATTTCCTCTTTCAGGGAGCAGAATACAATAGTAACAGAAACAAACCATTCAATACATTTTATAATCTTGGTATGACCCCAACTCAAATTAACTAAAGAAGTAGAGAGTCATGATATAGGTACTACCCCTTTTCATCCCAAGAACAGAAGTATTGTGTTTCCTGTTTGAAGAGAGGTGTGAACTGGTGAAAAATCTTCTGAGCCACTTCCATGGCATTGCATATCTCCCACACAAGAATGCTGCAAAAATGAGACTCAAAACTGCACCTTATCCCTATGATGTGATGCCTAATGAAATATTAATGTTAGGAATTGCTAACTTTTAGATACGGAAATACTAGAAGCAGAATAAGTTTTGTAGATCCTACAGCAAGAAGTACCAGACCCAATTCTTGTTAATGATGCTTGGCAGTGCCTCAATAAAAGGGCAATGGACACTGCCCAAGTAATGGCAGTAGTAATGGGTGAATATGCCTCTCCATCAAGATTGAGGTGCATTAGTTGTTTTTTTTTAGCAATTTAAAGGGTTTTTTCAGTACTAATCAATTCAGCACCCCCAAATCAAAGTACAAAAACTGTATACTCACCTCCTGCTGCAGCACTGTTCCTTCCAGCAATGTTGGCACGCTTTTCCCAGCAGTGATGAAACTAGTTGTGTCACATGTCGGCTGCAGTGAATGACTGACCGCTTTTTTGCTGCAGCTCATCAATATTCTGGAGTGCCTGCAAGGGCCGTGGGGTATTCAGAACCGTGCTGGTTCTTAAAGGGGTGATCACGATGGCAGTGACCCGGTCCGTGGCCCTGGGCATCCAATAAAAGGGGAAAGGTGCAGTGGGAATAAAGTCTATTGTAGTAGTGTTTGTGACGCCACCTGTGGTATTCGGTCAGGGATGACCGACGCTGCTTAAAGGGGTCCATTGGGGATGATGTTATTGTTTCCCACAGGTGAAGCTTAGTCCCCAGGGCTCCCGGTGTAGGCAAAGATGACAGACGGTGTGGTGCCAGAATGAATTGGAGGACACAAGGTTGCAGTCTCTTTTTACTGGTAGCATGCAGCCACAGTCCAGGGTACAGATCACAGGTGATGGTGAGGTCCAGCCAGCCTGGAAGCGATTCGGAATCCCTCTAGCCAGGTGGGGTTAGAAGCCTTCCTTATTGCGCTGTGTTGTAGTCCCTTGCTGCCTAAGGCTTCACACAGGGTCCTCAACTTCTCTCCATCCTATTAGCAGGACAATAATCCATATGGCAGGCAACTCGAGCCTTTTTACAGGTGTCCCTATTTGCGCCAACTCAGGGCTCTATATGCTGCTGTGCCTTAAGATGTAATGGTGGGCAGGTGACTTGAAATCTCCTGCTTGCTGGTTTCTGCTGTGGGGCATACAGTTACCCCCACAACCTGAGCACCTAACAGTGGTTGAGCCTGATTCTATCCACTTTTAGTTAATTTTTACAATGCTGACCACTATCACTTTATGAGGTGATAACTCTGGAACGCTTCAATGGATCCCACTGATTATGAGACTGTCTTCTCGTGACATATTGTACTTCATGATAGTGGTAAAATTTCTTTGATATGACTTGCATTTGAGTCGCCCACCAGGGCTGTGGGGTACTCGGTACTGGGTCCGGTACTTAAGGGGATGTGTCACGGCGGCGACCCGGTCTGTGGCCCTGGGCACCCATGTAAAAGGGATATTGACTAAAGTTTATGTTTGTGATGCCACCTGTGGTATTCGGTCAGTGGGGACCGATGCTGCTTAAAGGGGTCCTCTGGGGTGGTGTTATGGCAGCTAGATGGTATAACTTCCCACAGGTGAAGTAGGTCCCCAGGGCTCTCGGTGTATAGGTGACGATGGTGAGAGGTGCAGGGAAGAACAAGGACACAGGTTTGCAGTCTTTTTACCTGCTTTACTGAAGCCTTCAAGCAACCGCAGTCCAGGGCACCAGATCACAGGAACAGGCAGGGTTTGGCCGGCTTGGAAGCGAATCCAGAGTCCCCTTTACCAGGTGCAGATGAAAACCTTCCTCAAAGCGTGGTGTTGTAGTCCCTTACTGCCTATGGCTTCTAATAAGGTCCTCACAGTTCCTATCTGTCCCTCATATAAGTTAGGACACAAACCAATATGACAGGTGACTCGAGCCTTCTTAGAGGGTCTCTATCATGACCCGGGCCCTATACAGTTATATGAAAAAGTTTGGTCACCCCTATTAATCTTAAGCTTAATGTTTTATAAAAATTGTTTTTTTTGCAACAGCTATTTCAGTTTCATATATCTAATAACTGTTGGACACAGTAATGTTTCTGCCTTGAAATGAGGTTTATTTAACAGAAAATGTGCAATCTGCATTCAAACAAAATTTGACAGGTGCATAAGTATGGGCACCTCACCAGAAAAATGACATTAATATTTAGTAGATCCTCCTTTTGCAAAAATAACAGCCTCTAGTCGCTTCCTGTAACTTTTAATGAGTTCCTGGATCCTGGATGAAGGTATTTTTGACCATTACTCTTTACAAAACAATTCCAGTTCAGTTAAGTTTGATGGTTGCCGAGCATGGACAGCCCTCTTCAAATTATCCCACAGATGTTCAATGATATTCAGGTCTGGGGACTGGGATGGCTGTTATGATCCTAGTGGCAAGGATCACAAATCTGACTAGCTAAGAAACTGAACCGACGACTAGCTCTGGGGAAGTGGTAACTGGATTGACCGCAACCTGATCCTATCCGCACACAACTATAGGTAGCCGTGGAACGTTACCTGGAAATCCTAGACGTCTCGTCACGGCCTGAGAAACTGACTATTCCTAGAGAGAAAGTAAGTCCTCACTTGCCTCAGAGAAATGACCCCAAAGATATAGAAAAGCCCCCCACAAATATTAACGGTGAGTTAAGGGGAAAGCACATACGCAGAGATGAAATAGATTTAGCAAATGAGGCCCACTAACACTAGATAGCAGAAAATAGGAAGGGAACTGTGCGGTCAATGAAAAACCCTATTCAAAATATCCACGCAGAGATTGCTCGAGCCCCCGCACCAACTAACGGTGCAGGGGAAGCAACTCCGTACCCCAGAGCTTACCAGCAGCAAGAAATCACATATTAGCTAGCTGGACTAAACTCATTATAAACAGAAATCATATTGCAGACAGATGAGCAAAAAATAATCAAACAGAACTTAGCATCTCATGAAGAGACAGAAAACGAAGATAGTCAGGAGTAATCAGAATAGCACTGAATACATCGACAGCCGGCAACAAGTGGAGGTGAAGCAGAGCTAAATAGGAACCTCCCTAGTGAATAACGAGGCAGCTGATCCAGCCACAGACCCGCAAGATAACAAACAAAGCCACCAGGGGGAGCCCAAAAATAAAACTCACACAATACCACCTGTGACCACAAGAGGGATCCCGAAAACAGAGTTCACAACAGAACCCCCCCTTGAGGAGGGGTCACCGAACCCTCATCAAAACCCCCAGGGCGATCAGGGTGAGCCACATGGAAGGCACGAACCAAATCGGCCGCATGAACATCAGAGGCGACAACCCAGGAATTATCCTCCTGACCATAGCCCTTCCACTTAACCAAATACTGAAGCCTCCGTCTAGAAATACGAGAATCCAAGATCTTCTCCACCACGTATTCCAATTCACCCTCAACCAGCACAGGGGCAGGAGGCTCAACCGAAGGAACCACAGGCACCACATACCTCCGCAACAACGACCGATGGAACACATTATGAATAGCAAACGATGCTGGGAGGTCCAAACGAAATAACACAGGGTTAAGGACTTCCAAAATCTTATAAGGACCGATAAACCGAGGCATGAACTTAGGAGAGGAGACCTTCATAGGAACAAAGCGAGAAGACAACCACAACAAGTCCCCAACGCGAAGTCGGGGACCCACACAGCGACGGCGGTTGGCAAAGCGCTGAGCCTTCTCTTGTGACAGCTTCAAATTGTCCACCACATGATCCCAAATCTGATGCAACCTATCCACCACAATATCCACTCCAGGACAGTCAGAAGGCTCCACCTGACCCGAGGAAAAACGAGGATGAAACCCCGAATTACAAAAAAAAGGTGAAACCAAAGTAGCAGAACTAGCCCGATTATTAAGGGCAAACTCGGCCAATGGCAAAAAAGTCACCCAGTCGTCCTGATCAGCAGAAACAAAACATCTTAAATAGGTTTCCAAGGTCTGATTAGTTCGCTCGGTTTGGCCATTCGACTGAGGATGGAAGGCCGACGAAAAAGACAAATCAATGCCCATCTTAGCACAAAAGGTCCGCCAAAATCTAGACACAAACTGGGATCATCTGTCGGAAACAATATTTTCAGGGATCCCATGCAAACGAACCACATTTTGAAAAAACAGCGGAACCAACTCGGAGGAGGAAGGCAACTTAGGCAAGGGCACCAAATGGACCATCTTAGAAAAACGATCGCACACCACCCAGATGACAGACATTCTCTGAGAGACAGGGAGATCTGAAATAAAATCCATGGAAATGTGCATCCAAGGCCTCTTCGGGACAGGCAAAGGTAACAACAAACCACTGGCACGAGAACAGCAAGGCTTAGCCCGAGCACAAATTCCACAAGACTGCACAAAGGAACGCACATCCCGCGACAAGGAAGGCCACCAAAAGGACCTGGCCACCAAATCTCTGGTACCAAATATTCCAGGATGGCCCGCCAACACCGAAGAATGAACCTCGGAAATGACTCTACTGGTCCATCTATCTGGGACAAACAGTCTCTCCGGTGGACAACGGTCAGGTCTATCCGCCTGAAACTTCTGCAGCACTCGTCGCAAATCTGGGGAGATGGCAGACAAAATCACCCCTTCTCTGAGGATACAAGCCGGCTCTGAATCTCCAGGAGAGTCAGGCACAAAACTCCTAGAAAGAGCATCAGCCTTCAAATTCTTCGAACCAGGCAGGTACGAGACCACGAAATCAAAACGAGAGAAAAACAACGACCAACGAGCCTGTCTAGGATTCAGCCGCTTGGCCGACTTGAGACAAATCAAATTTTTGTGATCAGTCAAGACCACCACACGATGCTTAGCTCCCTCGAGCCAATGTCGCCACTCCTCAAATGCCCACTTCATAGCCAACAACTCCCGATTACCGACATCATAATTCCGCTCGGCAGGTGAAAACTTTCTTGAAAAGAAAGCACATGGCTTCATCACAGAGACATCAGAGCTTCTCTGCGACAAAACAGCCCCCGCTCCAATCTCAGAAGCATCAATCTCGACCTGGAAAGGAAGAGAGACATCTGGCTGACATAAGACCGGAGCCGAAGAAAAACGGTGCTTCAGCTCCCGAAAGGCCTCCACAGCCGCAGGAGACCAATTAGTAACATCAGAACCCTTCTTGGTCAAATCCGTCAAAGGCTTAACAACACCAGAAAAATTAGCGATGAAGCGACGGTAAAAATTAGCAAAACCCAAGAACTTCTGAAGACTCTTAACAGATGTAGGCTGAGTCCAGTCATGAATAGCCTGAACCTTGACTGGGTCCATCTCAATAGTAGAGGGAGAAAAAATGAAACCCAGAAAAGAAACCTTCTGGACTCCAAAAAGACATTTTGAGCCCTTCACAAATAAAGCATTGGCACGCAGGACCTGAAACACCATCCTGACCTGCTTAACATGGGACTCCCAATCATCAGAAAAAAACAGAATATCATCCAGATACACAATCATAAATTTATCCAGATATTCGCGGAAGATGTCGTGCATGAAGGACTGAAAGACAGAAGGAGCGTTAGAAAGTCCAAAAGGCATCACCAAGAACTCAAAGTGGCCTTCGGGCATATTAAATGCAGTTTTCCATTCATCACCCTGCTTAATACGCACAAGGTTATAAGCGCCACGAAGATCTATCTTGGTGAACCAACTAGAACCCCTAATGCGAGCAAACAGATCAGATAACAATGGCAAAGGATACTGAAATTTGACCGTGATCTTATTAAATAAGAAGGCGATAATCAATACAAGGTCTCAGGGAACCATCCTTCTTAGCCACAAAAAAGAACCCCGCACCAAGAGGGGAGGAGGAGGGGCGAATAAGTCCTTTCTCCAAAGACTCCTTTATATAACTCCGCATAGCAGCATGCTCCGGCACTGACAAATTGAAAAGTCGTCCCTTAGGAAACTTACTACCAGGAATCAAATTTATAGCACAATCACAATCCCTATGAGGAGGTAGAGAACTGAGTTTGGGTTCATCAAATACATCCTGGTAGTCCGACAAAAACGCAGGGACTTCAGAAGGAGTGGATGAAGCAATTGACACCACAGGAACGTCGCCATGAATTCCCTGGCAACCCCAACTTGACACAGACATTGCTTTCCAATCCAGGACTGGATTATGAGTCTGCAACCATGGCAGACCCAACACGACAACATCATGCAAATTATGCAGTACAAGAAAGCGAATCACCTCCTGATGAACAGGAGTCATGCACATGGTCACTTGCGTCCAGTACTGAGGTTTATTCATAGCCAATGGTGTAGCATCAATTCCCCTTAGTGGAATAGGGAATTCTAAAGGCTCCAAAACAAAACCACAGCGCCTGGCAAATGACAAATCCATCAGACTCAGGGCAGCACCTGAATCCACAAAAGCCATAACCGGGTAAGATGACAGGGAACAAATCAGGGTAACAGACAAAATGAACTTAGGCTGTAAAGTACCGATGGTGACAGATTTATCAATCTTTTTTGTGCGCTTAGAGCATGCTGAGATAACATGAGCTGAGTCACCACAGTAAAAGCACAACCCATTTTGCCGTCTATAATTTTGCCGTTCACTTCTGGTCAGAATTCTATCACATTGCATAGACTCAGGTGTCTGTTCAGAAGACACCGCCAAATGGTGCGCAGGTTTGCGCTCCCGCAAACGCCGATCAATCTGAATGGCCAGAGTCATTGACTCATTCAGACCTGCAGGCGTAGGGAACCCCACCATGACATTCTTAATGGCTTCAGAAAGACCTTTTCTGAAATTTGCAGCCAGGGCACACTCATTCCATTGAGTAAGCACCGACCATTTCCGAAATTTCTGGCAATACACCTCTGCTTCATCTTGCCCCTGAGAGAGGGCCAACAAAGCTTTTTCAGCCTGGTTCTCAAGATTAGGTTCCTCATAGAGCAATCCAAGGGCCAGAAAAAACGCATCCACACTGAGCAATGCAGGATCCCCTGGCGCCAATGCGAAGGCCCAATCTTGAGGGTCGCCGCGCAAGAAAGAAATAATAATCTTAACTTGCTGAACGGAATCACCAGAGGAACGAGGTTTCAAAGAAAGAAACAATTTGCAATTGTTCTTAAAATTCAGGAACCTAGATCTATCTCCAGAAAACAACTCCGGAATAGGTATTCTAGGCTCTGACATAGGACTGTGAACAACAAAATCCTGAATACTTTGTACCCTTGCAGCAAGATGATCTACACTGGAGGCCAAACTCTGGATATCCATGTCAGCACCTGAACTCAGAGCCACACCAAGATTAAGAGGAGGAGAGAAGCTAGACACACAGCAGCTAGACACACGGCAACAAAAAAAAAAAAAAATTCTCAAGGCTTCTCTTCTCCTGCTTCTGCCATGCAATTAACACTTTAAGGGCCGGCTGTACGGTTATGATCCTAGTGGCAAGGATCGCAAATCTGACTAGCTAAGAAACTGAACCGACGACTAGCTCTGGGGAAGTGGTAACTGGATTGACCGCAACCTGATCCTATCCGCACACAACTATAGGTAGCCGTCGAACGTTACCTGGAAATCCTAGACGTCTCGTCAGGGCCTGAGAAACTGACTATTCCTAGAGAGAAAGTAAGTCCTCACTTGCCTCAGAGAAATGACCCCAAAGATATAGAAAAGCCCCCCACAAATATTAACGGTGAGTTAAGGGGAAAGCACATACGCAGAGATGAAATAGATTTAGCAAATGAGGCCCACTAACACTAGATAGCAGAAAATAGGAAGGGAACTGTGCGGTCAATGAAAAACCCTATTCAAAATATCCACGCAGAGATTGCTCGAGCCCCCGCACCAACTAACGGTGCGGGGGAAGCAACTCCGTACCCCAGAGCTTACCAGCAGCAAGAAATCACATATTAGCTAGCTTGGCTAAACTCATCATAAACAGAAATCATATTGCAGACAGATGAGCAAAAAATAATCAAACAGAACTTAGCATCTCATGAAGAGACAGAAAACGAAGATAGTCAGGAGTAATCAGAATAGCACTGAATACATTGACAGCCGGCAACAAGTGGAGGTGAAGCAGAGCTAAATAGGAACCTCCCTAGTGAATAACGAGGCAGCTGATCCAGCCACAGACCCGCAAGATAACAAACAAAGCCACCAGGGGGAGCCCAAAAATAAAACTCACACAATACCACCTGTGACCACAAGAGGGAGCCCGAAAACAGAGTTCACAACAGATGGCCATTCCAGAGCAGTGTAATTGTTCCTCTGCATGAATGCCTGAGTAGATGTGGAGCGGTGTTTTGGATCATTGTCTTGCTGAAAGATCCATCCCCTGCGTAACTTAAACTTTGTCACTGATTCATGAACATTATTGTCAAGAATCTGCTGATAGTGAGAGGAATCCATGCGTCCCTCAACTTTAACAAGATTCCCAGTGTCGGCATTGGCCACACAGCCCCAAAGCATGATGGAACCTCCACCAAATTTTACTGTGGGTAGCAGGTGTTTTTCTTGGAATGCTGTGTTTTTTGCCGCCATGCATAACGCCTTTTTGAATGACCAAACAACTCAATCTTGGTTTCATCAGTCCACAGGACCTTCTTCCAAAAAGAAATTGGCTTCTCCAAATGTGCTTTTGCATACCTCAGCCGATTCTGTTTGTGGCGTGCTTGCAGAAATGACTTCTTTCGCATCACTCTCCCATACAGCTTCTCCTTGTGCAAAGTGCATTGTATAGTTGACCGATGTACAGTGACACCATCTGCAGCAAGTTGATGCTGCAGCTCTCTGGAGGTGGTCTGAGGATTGTCCTTGACTGATCTCACCATTCTTCTTCTCTGCCTTTCTGATGTTTTTCTTGGCCTGCCACTTCTGGCCTTAACAAGAACTGTACCCGTGTTCTTCCATTTCCTTACTATGTTCCTCACAGTGGAAATTGACAGGTTAAATCTCTGAGACAGCTTTTTGTATCCTTCCCCTGAACAACTATGTTGAATAATCTTTGTTTTCAGATCATTTGACAGTTGTTTTGAGGAGCCCATGATGACACTCTTCAGAGGAGATTCAAACAGGAGAACAACTTGCAAGTGACCACTTTAAGTAGCTTTTCTCATGATCGCATACACCTGGCTATGAAGTTCAAAGCTCAATGAGGTTACAAAACCAAAAAAAGTGCTTTAGTAAGTCAGTAAAAAGTAGGTAGGAGTATTTAAAACAAGAAAATGATAAGGGTGCCCATACTTATGCACCTGTCAAATTTTGTTTGAATGCAGATTGCACATTTTCTGTTAGTACAATAAACCTCATTTCAAGGCAGAAACATTACTGTGTCCAACAGTTATTAGATATATAAACTGAAATAGCTGTTGCAAAAAAAAACAACAATTTTTATAAAACATTAAGCTTAAGATTAATAGGGGTGCCCAAACTTTTTCATATAACTGTATGTCACTGTGCCTCATGGGTGTAAAGGCGGACAGGTAACTTAAAGTTCAGCTGTCCTGCCGGTTTCAGCTATGCCTCTAAGAGTCTTACATGGCCTTGGTCTTCCGGCTACCAGAATCTGCGCTAGCCAGGGAGGTAGCCAAATCACTGCTCTGCTCCCCTGGTGTCACTCTCCTGTGCCTTTTCTCTCCTGCCCACTTTACACAAACTGTCCATTCTTTCTCAGTTCTCTTTCTCCAGGAGCTGTAACAACTCTGGCTACATGGCCCCTTCAGTCTTTCTTCTTTCCGCCAGGAGCTGCAGACCCCCACGTCTGCTCAGCTGTTCTCCTATCGTACCAGCTCCACCTGGCTGATGTTCCTCGACAAGTTCCCTTCTGGCAATCTCTCTCTAGCACATCTTTCTGCTTCCTTCCACTTTGTCTCTCTGACAGGAGCTGACCACATTTCCCTCCAGACCAGAATGTAGAGAAGTTCCCCTTAATCCGGGTTCAGAGCTCCCCCTTCTGACCTGGAGTGTGAACATGTTGTCTGCATTGTGATTACCAGATAAAGAGATCTTTCATCACTTCCAAGCGTGACATTACTCTCCCTGTGAGGAAAGCAATGCCACTGTGGCAACCAGGACCCTGGGGCATCACACATTTATTTGTGAAAACAGAAATTTGGCAAAGTTTTTCAATTTTTAAACTTTTAAATTTTTATGCCCTTAAATTAGAGAGTAATATCACACAAAATAGATAACAAATAACATTTCCCACATGTCCACTTTACATCAGCACAATTTTTTAAACATATTTTCTTTTGTTAGGAAGTTATAAGGGTTAAAAGTTGATGAGCAATTTCTCATTTTTACAACAAAGTTTTCAAAACCATTTTTTTTTAGAGACCACCTCACATTTGAAGTGACTTTGAGGGCCTATATGACAGAACATGCCCAAAAGTCACACCGTTCTAAAAACTGCACCCCTCAAGGTACTCAAAACCACATTCAAGAAATTTATTAACCCTTCAGGTGCTTAATAGCAAATTTTTGAATGTGGAAGGAAAAAATAAACATTTATTTTTCTATTACAAAAATTTTCCTTTAGACCTATTTTTTTTACTTTTGCAAGAGTAACAAGAGAAAATTAAAATTTGCTGGCATAATTAGCGGACGCCATATCATACTTGGAGAGACCCTAATGTGCCTGAACAGTGGAAATCCAGAACAAGCAACACCACTGTGGAAACTAGACAGCTTAGGGAACCTATCTAGATGTGTATTGAGCACCTTGAACCCACAGGTGCTTCACAGATGCCTTGAAAATAATTTTTAATAGATAACATTTTTTCCCAGACACCGATACCCTATATGTTGTCAAAAACTACTTTTGATGCATAGTGCAAAGCTCAGAGTTGAAGTAACGCCATATTACAGTGGAGATTTTGCTCCACTTGTTTGAGGATGCCATATTATATTGGCAGAGCCCCTGAGGTGCCAACACAGCAGAACCCCCCATAAGTGACCCCATTTTACAAACTAAATTAATTTTGGGGTGCAGTGATTATATTGACACGACAGGTGTGTCACAGACTTTTATACCAATGGGCAGTGAAGATAAAATAATTTACATTTTTACCACCAAGATTGCATGTTAGCCCCAAGTTTTACATTTCATACTGAGAAATGGGTAAAAATGGTACCATAATTTGTCCCACAATTTCTACTGAACGTGGCAATACCCCTTATCTGGTTTACACAGTTACATAGTTAGCAAGGCCGAAAAAAAGACATTTGTCCATCCAGTTCAGCCTATATTCTGTCAGAATAAATCCACAGATCTGCGTCCTTCTAAAGAACCTAATAACTGTAAGGTACAATATTGTTACGCTCCAGGAAGACATCCAGGCCTCTCTTTAACCCCTCGACTGAGTTCGCCATCACCACCTCCTCAGGCAAGGAATTCCAGATTCTCACTGCCCTATTAGTAAAGAATCCTTTATTAGTAAAAACCTTCTCTCCTCCAGACTCAGAGAATGCCCCCTTGTGACCATCACCTTTCTTGGTATAAACAGATCCTCTGAGAGATATTTGTATTGTCCCCTTATATACTTATACATGGTTATTAGATTGCCTCTCAGTTGTATTTTTTCTACACTAAATAATCCTAATTTTGCTAATCTCTCTGGGTATTGTAGTTCCCCCTTCCCCTTTTTTAATTTTATTGCCCTCCTTTGTACTCGCTCTAGTTCCATTATATCCTTCCTGAGCACCGGTGCTCAAAACTGTACACAGTACTCCATGTGCGGTCTAACCAGGGATTTGTACAGAGGCAGTATAATGCTCTCATCATGTGTATCCAGACCTCTTTTAACCCCTTCCCGACCTGTGACACAGCATATGCGTCATGAAAGTCGGTGCATATGCAGCGCCCCAGAGTCCTGGTCGTTGCAGTACCGTGGCTCCGCCACTATGGGGAGCTATGGTGAGTCTGATGGCACTGAAGGAGTTCATCTGATCAGGTATCACAGACACCAATACATTTCACAGTCGGGCCTCCGGGGGGAGCTAAGGGTTCTATTCATTAGGCCACTCCCCACCATAGTGGGTAAACTGGGGGTCAGGCAGGAAGTTAGATGAGAAAGCTGACTGTGTTGGAACCAGGCAACACCTTGTGGCAGAGGGTGTTGTGGGGGAAGATACAGTAGGGTCTCTGTCAGGGGTGGGATCCTGACAGAGGCTTGGCAACTTGAACGAACGTAACGGGACCGTGCCTGCTCAGGATAGCGGCGGTGCCCAAGGAAGGATTAGAAGCGAGATAGATTGTGCTGAGTGAGAAACGAGATCACGCAAAAGGAGAAATACCAGTAGGAGTCGTGCTGTAAGACCGAAGCAACATCCTACTGAGGCGCACTACCGGTGGCCGGAACGCCGAGGGAGTATCATAACATTCAGCTTCAAGCAATACTCCAAACAGCGGCAGGACAGTCAGTCTAAGGCGGGCTGTCTAACTTAAATCACCTATGCAGTCTTGGGGGGCAACTTGTGGAGAGGGGCGACTCTAGGGTCCCGGAAGAGCTCCGAGCCTACCCGTCAAACGGGTGCCGAACACCAGGGAGGGACGGAGGATTAGCAGAATATCATCTAATCGAGTTGTGAGGGAACTTAAGAAACAGACACAACAGTTGTGGGGACTTTCTGTAAGCACAGCAGGGAAGGACCACAACACCTAGCGCTAGAAGGAAGGCACAGATTTCCACCTGCTAGGAGAACTCTGGAGGTGCCATTGGACCGGCCGGACTTGCGCAGCCTGGTTATCCGGATTCCGGACTGAGGACCCAGAGATCTTCAGTAAAGAGGTAAGGAGACTGCAAACCTGGTGTCCTCGTTATTTACTGCACCGCACCACCACAGCCTCATCACTACCATCATCTATCATATCGATCCGTCACATCATTGACTGTGCGCCCCTCGGCAGGGTCACGGACCGGGGCCTAGCCACCGTGACAACCCCAGAGCAGAGACTCAGAGGCCCGGTACCGGGTACCCCACGGCCCTGCGGCAGTGGGGGCGCTCCACTTGGCGTCACGAACAGGATCTACTTAAGCCTGAAGAATCAGGTCATGTGTGCCTTGGAACTGTGATTTACTGTGCTTGGACTGTACTTTATTGCAAAGACTGTGGATTGTCACTTGCCGCCAAAAGTTCGCGCCAAAACCGCCGCCATTACAGCGCTGAGGAGAGCGCAGGAGAAGAAGAAGGGCGTGGAAGTGGGCGTGAACAAGCTGGAGAGCGCGAAAGACGATGGCCGCCCAGTCTAAATATTTCAGCCCCTTGAGGACGTGTCCGTCAGCAGCCGAGATCCGCCTACTGATCCTCAATGGGGGGCGGAGACAACGAAAGCGAAACCGCCCACGAAGGAGAGAGCGGGAAAAGGACCAGGAAGAAGTGAGCGACATGGAGGACGCCATGGCGAGCCGCCCGGAGCCGGAGCGTGGGGTCGGAGCAGAGGACTCCCCCAGCCACCCGGAGGGGCACCGCAACCAGGCCTCCACCGCTGATGCTGAAGTCCTGCAGGCCGGAGTGGACGAGCTCAGCGACCGATCCCGGCGGACGCAGCTGAGCATTGAGGCCGGGTGGAAGAAGGCCATCATCAGGAGCCTCACCAGACATCTGTCGGCAGCCTCATCTGGTCCGGAGCAGGAAAGAAGTCCCAGCGCTCCGAAGCTGGAAAGCAAGGCCCTGCCGGAAAGCGAGATGCTGCGAGCAGAGATGACAACGTCGCAGCACAAGGCCCTGCAGCCAGCATTCCAGACCCCAGCGGAGGTAGAGCAGACCGGCACCGGAGGGACCGCATCTGAAGCAGGTATGAAGGACGACCCTGCCCTGACAACTGACACCACTCCCGCGACTGCTAGTGCCACAGCTGCTGACTTCGTTCCAGCGACTGATCTTGCAGCAGCCGCTACCTCTGCTGCAGCAAATGTCCATACTCAAGCTGCGCAGATCTCCATCGCTGCGCACGATTTAACAGTACATGCAAGACGGATTAACGGCGTTTGTTCAGCACTGGGTGTAACCCTGGACCTCACTCTTCCCAGACCAAGAGGGGTTAAGTGCCAGGTGCAGCCCTGGAAGCCGTCCAACTAAACCTCGGAAACCTGAAACTGTACATAGTTAACTGTTTGTTTCCCTGCTTTTTGCTACTTTAAACCCGACCTGGGTTATTCTTAAAGGAATCCCTTTGTTTACCCGGGATCCCTTCTTCTGCTTTTTGTTTTGTTTCCTGTTTATTCATCACTGAAAGAACTGCCGCAATCATGAACAGTGCATGATACAAACTTCTTGTACATAGTTTGCACCTTATTAAAGGTGCTCCCTACTGGTTTTACTTCAAAAAGGACTCTTTGTGAAGATACCACACTGGAACCTTTGTTGAGTATGGACTGGTAGCCTGAGAAGATATGCTACCTCATAGAGACTTGGTCCCCTCTTAAAGGGGATGTTCATCTGTTGCACTTGAATGGTGATATTGCTTTAAGACGGATAGCAATAATGTTTGATGAAAGAAAGTGATGATAATGTTTATATGAGAAAGTTTTATGTATCCAACCAGTTAATTGTAAAGAAATGCTGATGATGTTCTCTGAAAAGAAAAAGTGAGAAAGATAATGAGAAGGTTTAATGTTCGATAAAAGAAACTGTTTTGATAATGTTGATGGATAGAAGGTGAACCCTGAGTCCTCAGAGGAGTCAGGTAAAAATGGCTCGGCGCTCTTAAACTGAAAGTAATGTTATGCTCTATACTGTGTATAGTAGTTGAAAAGGCAGTAGGCCCGGGCTGAACGGGGCGGTCCTGCATAGAAGGGAGAGGCAGTAGGTCTGGTGCCGTTAGGACAGGCGGTCCTGCAGATTTAAAGAAGGAGAATGAAAAAAGTTAAATTACCTTATAATGTGATTATAAGAAGGTCTTTAGTGGATTCAGAGTGTATGTCCTCAAGGGCAATGTTAAATTATTGTTCAACAATTTTGCACTTAGTAGAATACCCGGTTGGGTAAGAAAAGTTATTTATAGCATGTTGCTATGATATTTAACCATGTTTGTAACGTTCAAGTGTCCTCACCTCCCATAAAGGGAAGCTCTGTTTAAGTATACTTAATGTTCTTGCACTCAACAAAACTGTATGTCTTTTTGCTAACTTGTATTGTTGTTTTCTTCTCAGTCCCGGAGTACTGTGTTTAACCAGGGGGGAGTGCAGCGCCCCAGAGTCCTGGTCGTTGCAGTACCGTGGCTCCGCCACTATGGGGAGCTATGGTGAGTCTGATGGCACTGAAGGAGTTCATCTGATCAGGTATCACAGACACCAATACATTTCACAGTCGGGCCTCCGGGGGGAGCTAAGGGTTCTATTCATTAGGCCACTCCCCACCATAGTGGGTAAACTGGGGGTCAGGCAGGAAGTTAGATGAGAAAGCTGACTGGGTTGGAACCAGGCAACACCTTGTGGCAGAGGGTGTTGTGGGGGAAGATACAGTAGGGTCTCTGTCAGGGGTGGGATCCTGACAGAGGCTTGGCAACTTGAACGAACGTAACGGGACCGTGCCTGCTCAGGATAGCGGCGGTGCCCAAGGAAGGATTAGAAGCGAGATAGATTGTGCTGAGTGAGAAACGAGATCACGCAAAAGGAGAAATACCAGTAGGAGTCGTGCTGTAAGACCGAAGCAACATCCTACTGAGGCGCACTACCGGTGGCCGGAACGCCGAGGGAGTATCATAACATTCAGCTTCAAGCAATACTCCAAACAGCGGCAGGACAGTCAGTCTAAGGCGGGCTGTCTAACTTAAATCACCTATGCAGTCTTGGGGGGCAACTTGTGGAGAGGGGCGACTCTAGGGTCCCGGAAGAGCTCCGAGCCTACCCGTCAAACGGGTGCCGTCCCAACCAGAACACCAGGGAGGGACGGAGGATTAGCAGAACATCATCTAATCGAGTTGTGAGGGAACTTAAGAAACAGACACAACAGTTGTGGGGACTTTCTGTAAGCACAGCAGGGAAGGACCACAACACCTAGCGCTAGAAGGAAGGCACAGATTTCCACCTGCTAGGAGAACTCTGGAGGTGCCATTGGACCGGCCGGACTTGCGCAGCCTGGTTATCCGGATTCCGGACTGAGGACCCAGAGATCTTCAGTAAAGAGGTAAAGAGACTGCAAACCTGGTGTCCTCGTTATTTACTGCACCGCACCACCACAGCCTCATCACTACCATCATCTATCATATCGATCCGTCACATCATTGACTGTGCGCCCCTCGGCAGGGTCACGGACCGGGGCCTAGCCACCGTGACAACCCCAGAGCAGAGACTCAGAGGCCCGGTACCGGGTACCACACGGCCCTGCGGCAGTGGGGGCGCTCCACATATGCTGTGTCACAGAATGATCGCGTCCCTGCAGGTCGGGTGAAAGGGTTAACTGTAATTTCACTAGACCTGCAGGGACAGGGAATGGTACTTCAGCCCAGGGGGGGTGGCTTCGCCTCCCGTGGCTACGATCGCTCTGATTGGCTGTTGAAAGTGACGATTCACTTTCACTTTCAATCAGAGCAATTGTAATATTTCACCAATCAAAATTGGTGAAATATTAAAATCCAGCCATGGCTGATGCTGCAATATCATCGGCCATGGCTGGAGACAGCAACATGCTCCCGCCACCGCCACCGATCCACTGCCCCGTCCTATGTCCTGTCCTCTGCTCCTCTCTGCTCCCCCATTCTCCTGTCCGCCCCCCCCCCCCCCCCCCCCGTGCTCCGATCCCACCCACCCCCGCTGTCCGATCCGACTCCTGCATACTTACCAACCTATTATAACTGGAGAAAAAAGAGTTATACTAGGTATGAATAAAGTAGAAAAAAGTTCAAATTTTATTAAAGATACACATAACATAAACTGAACATGAACATAAATAAAGTACAATGGTACATGTGCAAGGATAATACATAAAAGTAGCCAGAGAACCCCCCAGCAACCCAAGTCACTTGAAGCCTATCAGTCCATATATAAAGTGCATATGCATAATGTAAGGGCATAAAGGATGAGTATCCTGCCACAGTGGGAAAATAATTAGTTTATAGGGAATTGGCAGTGACTCAGTGCTGGCCAATTTGTATATATAAAGTGCATATGCATAGTATAAAGGCGCAAGACAGTAAGTGTCCTGCCAAACAAAAACCGTATCCAGCACCACAGTGGGGAGATATTTGCTTCATAGGGAGTTGGCAGTCACTTACCGCAGACAAGGGTTAGAGGGTCCTGGGGCAGGTGTGAAGATAGAAGCCCCCCGACGCGCGTTTCGCGTCACTTATCGACCGCTTTATCAAGGGAGTGTGCATTCCCTTACCAGAAGGACCTTTTAAGGTAAAAAAGTACGTCACATGTCCAGTTTGGACGAATCACAGTGGTTTAAAAGCGGCGCATGCGCACCGCGAACCACAGGTCCTAGAGATGCACCGGAGCGTCGTGCGTTACTGCGCACGCGCGGGGAGGGAAATCCCCAGGCGTGCGAGCAGGGCAAAGAGACGCGCCAATGCATAGCAGGCATCCCGGGTCACGGCACGCATGCGCACAGCCACTATATCACCAATGGGTAAGGAAAAAATAGTAAATCAAGCCGGAAGTGCTGCAAGTACAAAATATGAAAACCACAAGAACCCAATCATAAGAGACATAAGTATAAATATAATAATCAGGCACGAATAGTTAGCTGGTGCAAAAGTTAATTTTCAATTCCCCAAAAATCGGGGACCAATTCTATCTCTGCTAATCATCAGCAGTGTTCTCCAAGGCGGGGTACTTGAATAGTAGAAGAGGTATAAATATAAATGGCAAGTCCAGCTCAGATGTAGAGAGTATGATCCCAAAGGTATCCACAGACAGGTCCTACTGTAAGGTACACAAATGCAAATGTTAAACATACAATAACAAATAACCAGTTAAAAACAAAAAGTGACACCACCCCAGGTATAAAGAGTGGGTGACCGGTAGGAAATATACTAAAAGGTAAAAATAAAAGTAATTAAAAGATGAAAAGGACAAATATATACAAGTATAGATTCCTCAGGACCCCAAGAATGAGGAAAAGGACACGGATTCATTCAGACCCTTCGGGGTCAGGGTATCTAGTATGGTAATCCATTTGGCCTCGACCTGCGCCAATATTTTCTTATAATTCCCCCCTCTTATACCAAGGTGAATTAGATCTATCCCCCTCACCTTAAATGATGCTGGATCACAATTGTGATACTGTCGATAGTGACGGGGGATGGTTTTGAGGAGGGTCACATCGGTCGCCGTCTTGGCCGCGCAAATGTCCCGCACATGTTCTCGCACTCGTATAAGAGGGGGGAATTATAAGAAAATATTGGCGCAGGTCGAGGCCAAATGGATTACCATTACCAGGAATAATTGCACAACTTTGGGGGTCTAATTTCTCCTGTTAGCCTTGGGAAAATAACAAAATGGGGGCTAAAAACTTATTTTTGTGGGAAAAAAATGATTTTTTATTTTCACGACTCTGCGTTATAAATTTCCGTGAAGCATTTGGGGGTTCAAAGTGCTCAACACACATCTAGATATGTTCCATGGGGGGTCAAGTTTACAATATGGGGTCACTTGTGGGGGTTTCTACTGTTTAGGCACATCAGGGGCTCTGCAAACGCAACGTGACGCCCGCAGACCATTCCATCAAAGTCTGCATTTCAAAACGTCACTACTTCCCTTCCGAGCCCTGACGTGTGCCCAAACAGTGGTTTACCCCCACATATGGGGTATCAGTGTACTCAGGACAAACTGTACAACTTTTGGGGTCCTATTTCTCCTGTTACCCATGTGAAAATAAAAAATTGTGGGCTAAAAATAATTTTTGAGGAAAGAAAAATGATTTTTTATTTGCACGGCTCTGCGTTATAAACTTCTGTGAAGCACTTGGGGGTTCAAAGTGCTCACCACACATCTAGATAAGTTCCTTGGGGGGTCTAGTTTCTTAAATGGGGTCACTTGTGGGGGTTTCTGCTGTTTAGGCACATCAGGGGCTCTCCAAACGCGACATGGTGTCCGCTGTTGTGAACTCCGTTTTCAGGCTCCATCTTGTGGTCACAGATGGTATTGTGTGACTTTGGTTTTTTGGCTCCCCCTGGTGGTTTGGTTTATTATCCTGCGGGTTTGGCTGGATTAGGTGCCTCGTTATTCACCAGGGAGGCTCCTATTTAGCTCTGCTTCACTTCCACTTGTTGCCGACTGTCAATGTATTCAGTGCTATTCTGATTACTCCTGATTATCTCGTTTTCTGCCTCTTCAGGATAAGCTAAGTTCTGTTTGAATATTTTTTGCTCATCTGCCTGCAATATGATTTCTGTGTATGATGAGTCTAGTCCAGCTTGCTAATATGTGATTTCTTTTTGCTGGTAAGCTCTGGGGTTCGGAGTTGCTTCCCCCGCACCGTTAGTTGGTGTGGGGGCTCGAGCAATCTCTGCGTGGATATTTTGAAAAGGGTTTTTTATTGACCGCACAGTTCCCTTCCTATTTTCTGCTATCTAGTATTAGCGGGCCTCATTTGCTAAATCTGATTTCATCTCTGCGTTTGTGCTTTCCCCTTAACTCACCGTTAATATCTGTGGGGGGCTATTCTATATCTTTGGGGTCATTCCACTGAGGCAAGAGAGGACTTTCTTTCCCTCCAGGAATAGTCAGTTTCTCAGGCCGTGAAGAGACGTCTAGGATTTTTATGTAACGTTCCACGGCTGCCTATAGTTGTGTGCGGATAGGATCAGGTTGCGGTCAATCTAGTTACCACTTCCCCAGAGCTAGTAGTCTGTTCAGTTACTTAGCTAGTCCGACCTGCGATCCTTGCCACTAGGATCATAACAGTACAGCCGGCCGGTAAAGTGTTAATTGCATGGCAGAAGCAGGAGAAAAGAAGCTTGGAGATTTTTTTTTTTTTTTTGCTGCCGTGTGTCTAGCTGCTGTGTGTCTGGCTTCTCTCCTCTTCTTAATCATGGTGTGGCTCTGAGTTCAGCTGCTGATATGGATATCCAGAGTTTAGCCTCCAGTGTAGATCATCTTGCTGCAAGGGTACAAAGTATTCAGGATTTTGTTGTGCACAGTCCTATGTCAGAGCCTAGAATACCTATTCTGGAGTTGTTTTCTGGAGATAGATCTAGGTTCCTGAATTTTAAGAACAATTGCAAGTTGTTTCTTTCTTTGAAACCTCGTTCCTCTGGGGATTCTGTTCAGCAAGTTAATATTATTATTTCTTTCTTGCGAGGCGATCCTCAAGATTGGGCTTTCGCATTGGCTCCAGGGGATCCTGCATTGCTCAGTGTGGATGCGTTTTTTCTGGCCCTTGGATTGCTCTGTGAGGAACCTAATCTTGAGAACCAGGCTGAAAAAGCGTTGTTGGCCCTCTCTCAGGGGCAAGATGATGCAGAGGTGTACTGCCAGAAATTTCGGAAATGGTCGGTGCTTACTCAATGGAATGAGTGTGCCCTGGCTGCAAATTTCAGAAAAGGTCTTTCTGAAGCCATTAAGAATGTCATGGTGGGGTTCCCTACGCCTGCAGGTCTGAATGAGTCAATGACTCTGGCCATTCAGATTGATCGGCGTTTGCGGGAGCGCAAACCTGCGCACCATTTGGCGGTGTCTTCTGAACAGGCACCTGAGTCTATGCAATGTGATAGAATTCTGACCAGAAGTGAACGGCAAAATTATAGACGGCAAAATGGGTTGTGCTTTTACTGTGGTGACTCAGCTCATGTTATCTCAGCATGCTCTAAGCGCACAAAAAAGATTGATAAATCTGTCACCATCGGTACTTTACAGCCTAAGTTCATTTTGTCTGTTACCCTGATTTGTTCCCTGTCATCTTACCCGGTTATGGCTTTTGTGGATTCAGGTGCTGCCCTGAGTCTGATGGATTTGTCATTTGCCAGGCGCTGTGGTTTTGTTTTGGAGCCTTTAAAATTCCCTATTCCACTAAGGGGAATTGATGCTACACCATTGGCTACGAATAAACCTCAGTACTGGACACAAGTGACCATGTGCATGACTCCTGTTCATCAGGAGGTGATTCGCTTTCTTGTATTGCATAATTTGCATGATGTTGTCGTGTTGGGCCTGCCATGGTTGCAGACTCATAATCCAGTCCTGGATTGGAAAACAATGTCTGTGTCAAGTTGGGGTTGCCAGGGAATTCATGGCGACGCTCCTGTGGTGTCAATTGCTTCATCCACTCCTTCTGAGGTCCCTGCATTTTTGTCAGATTACCAGGATGTATTTGATGAGCCCAAACTCAGTTCTCTACCTCCTCATAGGGATTGTGATTGTACTATAAATTTGATTCCTGGTAGTAAGTTTCCTAAGGGACGACTTTTCAATTTGTCAGTGCCGGAGCATGCTGCTATGCGGAGTTATATAAAGGAGTCTTTGGAGAAAGGACTTATTCGCCCCTCCTCCTCCCCTCTTGGTGCGGGGTTCTTTTTTGTGGCTAAGAAGGATGGTTCCTTGAGACCTTGTATTGATTATCGCCTTCTAAACAAAATCACGGTCAAATTTCAGTATCCTTTGCCATTGTTATCTGATCTGTTTGCTCGCATTAGGGGGTCTAGTTGGTTCACCAAGATAGATCTTCGTGGTGCGTATAACCTTGTGCGTATTAAGCAGGGTGATGAATGGAAAACTGCATTTAATACGCCCGAAGGCCATTTTGAGTACTTGGTGATGCCTTTTGGACTTTCTAACGCTCCTTCTGTCTTTCAGTCCTTTATGCACGACGTCTTCCGTGAATATCTGGATAAATTTATGATTGTGTATCTGGTTGATATTCTGTTTTTTTTTCGGATGATTGGGAGTCCCATGTTAAGCAGGTCAGGATGGTGTTTCAGGTCCTGCGTGCCAATGCTTTATTTGTGAAGGGCTCAAAATGTCTTTTTGGAGTCCAGAAGGTCTCTTTTTTGGGTTTCATTTTTTCTCCTTCTGCTATTGAGATGGACCCAGTCAAGGTTCAGGCTATTCATAAATGGACTCAGCCTACATCTGTTAAGAGTCTTCAGAAGTTCTTGGGTTTTGCTAATTTTTACCGTCGCTTCATCGCTAATTTTTCTGGTGTTATTAAGCCATTGACGGATTTGACCAAGAAGGGTTCTGATGTTACTAATTGGTCTCCTGCGGCTGTGGAGGCCTTTCGGGAGCTGAAGCGCCGGTTTTCTTCGGCTCCGGTCTTATGTCAGCCAGATGTCTCTCTTCCTTTCCAGGTCGAGGTTGATGCTTCTGAGATTGGAGCGGGGGCTGTTTTGTCGCAGAGAAGCTCTGATGGCTCTGTGATGAAGCCATGTGCTTTCTTTTCAAGAAAGTTTTCGCCTGCCGAGCGGAATTATGATGTTGGTAATCGGGAGTTGTTGGCTATGAAGTGGGCATTTGAGGAGTGGCGACATTGGCTCGAGGGAGCTAAGCATCGTGTGGTGGTCTTGACTGATCACAAGAATTTGATTTATCTCGAGTCGGCCAAGCGGCTGAATCCTAGACAGGCTCGTTGGTCGTTGTTTTTCTCTCGTTTTGATTTTGTGGTCTCATACCTGCCTGGTTCGAAGAATGTGAAGGCTGATGCTCTTTCTAGGAGTTTTGTGCCTGACTCTCCTGGTGATTCAGAGCCAGCTGGTATCCTCAGAGAAGGGGTGATTTTGTCTGCCATCTCCCCAGATTTGCGACGAGTGCTGCAGGAGTTTCAGGCGGATAGACCTGACCGTTGTCCACCGGAGAGACTGTTTGTCCCGGATAGATGGACCAGCAGAGTTATTTCCGAGGTTCATTCTTCGGTGTTGGCAGGCCATCCTGGGATTTTTGGTACAAGAGATTTGGTGGCTAGGTCCTTCTGGTGGCCTTCCTTGTCGCGGGATGTGCGTTCCTTTGTGCAGTCTTGTGGAATTTGTGCTCGGGCTAAGCCTTGCTGTTCTCGTGCCAGTGGCTTGTTGTTACCTTTGCCTGTCCCGAAGAGGCCTTGGACGCACATTTCCATGGATTTTATTTCAGATCTCCCTGTCTCTCAGAGAATGTCGGTCATTTGGGTGGTGTGTGATCGTTTTTCTAAAATGGTCCATTTGGTGCCCTTGCCTAAGTTGCCTTCCTCCTCCGAGTTGGTTCCTCTGTTTTTTCAAAATGTGGTTCGTTTGCACGGGATCCCTGAAAATATTGTTTCCGACAGAGGATCTCAGTTTGTGTCTAGATTTTGGCGGACCTTTTGTGCTAAGATGGGCATTAATTTGTCTTTTTCGTCGGCCTTCCATCCTCAGACGAATGGCCAAACCGAGCGCACTAATCAGACTTTGGAAACCTATTTAAGATGTTTTGTTTCTGCTGATCAGGACGACTGGGTGACTTTTTTGCCATTGGCCGAGTTTGCCCTTAATAATCGGGCTAGTTCTGCTACTTTGGTTTCGCCTTTTTTTTGTAATTCAGGGTTTCATCCTCGTTTTTCCTTGGGTCAGGTGGAGCCTTCTGACTGTCCTGGAGTGGATGTTGTGGTGGATAGGTTGCATCAGATTTGGAATCATGTGGTGGACAATTTGAAGCTGTCACAAGAGAAGGCTCAGCGCTTTGCCAACCGCCGTCGCTGTGTGGGTCCCCGACTTCGCGTTGGGGATTTGGTGTGGTTGTCTTCTCGCTTTGTTCCTATGAAGGTCTCCTCTCCTAAGTTTAAGCCTCGGTTTATCGGTCCTTATAAGATTTTGGAAGTCCTTAACCCTGTGTCATTTCGTTTGGACCTCCCGGCATCGTTTGCTATTCATAATGTGTTCCATCGGTCGTTGTTGCGGAGGTATGTGGTGCCTGTGGTTCCTTCGGTTGAGCCTTCTGCCCCTGTGCTGGTTGAGGGAGAATTGGAATACGTGGTGGAGAAGATCTTGGATTCTCGTATTTCTAGACGGAGGCTTCAGTATTTGGTTAAGTGGAAAGGCTATGGTCAGGAGGATAATTCCTGGGTTGTCGCCTCTGATGTTCATGCGGCCGATTTGGTTCGTGCCTTCCATGTGGCTCACCCTGATCGCTGTTGTGAATTTGGATTCTGGGCTCCCCCGGTGGCTACTGGTGGAATTGAACTTGTGACATCATCTTCCCTGTTCACCTGTTCTGATTAGATCTGGGTGTCGCTATATAACCTGGCTTCTCTGTTAGATGCTTGCCGGTCAACAATGTTATCAGAAGCCTCTCTGTGCTTGTTCCTGCTCCCAGACATCTACTAGATAAGTTGGACATTCGTCCATGTTTTGTTTTTGTATTTTGGTTCCAGTTCACAGCTGCAGTTTCGTTACTGTGTCTGGAAAGCTCTTGTTGATCAGGAATTGCCACTCTGGTATTATGAGTTAATGCCAGAGTCCTAAAGTAATTTCTGGATGTGTTTTGTTAGGGTTTTCTACTGACCATGAAAGTATGCTTTCTGTCTTCTGCTATCTAGAAAGCGGACCTCAAATTTGCTAAAACTATTTTCCTGCTGCGTTTGTTGTTTCATCTCATATCACCGCCAATATATGTGGGGGGCCTCTGTCTCCTTTTTGGGCATTTCTCTAGAGGTGAGTCAGGTCTTATATTTCCCTCTGCTAGCATTATTTAGTTCTCCGGCCGGCGCTGGGCATATAGGGATAAAAAGTAGGACATGCTACCTGGCTACTTCTAGATGATGCGGTAGGTTTAGTTCATGGTCAGTATAGTTTCATCTTCCAAGAGCTTGTTCCTATTGAGGCTTATGCTAGTTCTCTGGCCATGGAGATCATGACAGTTTGACCGGCCCACTAAAGGGTTAAAATCCTTGGCTGAGAAAGGAGAGAAATAAGAAGTCTGCTGAAAATTTTTTTTTTTCTCTAGTAGTTAGTGTGCTCTTAATTGGATCACTTGCCAGTCTGTCTATGCTGCAGTCTTTCTTTTTTTTCTCTCTCCTTCTAATCTTTGAATGGCTCTATGTTCACCTGTCTATAATGGATCTACAGAGTGTAACTGCAGGTTTGAATAATCTCGCCACGAAAGTACAAAGTTTGCAAGATTTTGTTGTTCATGCTCCGGTATCAGAGCCGAGAATTCCTTTGCCGGAATTCTTCTCAGGGAATAGATCTAGCTTTCAGAATTTTAGAAATAATTGTAAGTTATTTTTGTCCCTGAAATCTCGTTCTGCTGGAGACCCTGCACAGCAGGTTGGGATTGTGATTTCCTTGCTCCGCGGCGACCCTCAAGATTGGGCTTTTGCATTGGCACCAGGGGATCCTGCGTTGCGCAATGTGGATGCGTTTTTTCTGGCCTTGGGCTTGCTGTATGAGGAACCTCATTTGGAACTTCAGGCAGAAAAAACTTTGATGTCCCTATCGCAGGGGCAAGATGAAGCTGAAATTTACTGCCAAAAATTCCGTAAATGGTCTGTGCTTACTCAGTGGAATGAGTGTGCCTTGGCGGCTACTTTCAGAGAGGGTCTTTCTGATGCCATTAAGGATGTTATGGTGGGGTTCCCTGTGCCTGCAAGTCTGAATGAGTCCATGACAATGGCCATTCAGATCGATAGGCGTCTGCGGGAGCGCAAACCAGTGCACCATCTGGCGGTGTCCACTGAGAAGACGCCAGAAAACATGCAGTGTGATAGAATTCTGTCCAGAAGCGAGCGGCAGAATTTTAGACGGAAAAATGGGTTTTGTTTCTATTGTGGGGATTCTACTCATGTTATATCAGCATGCTTTAAGCGTACTAAAAAGCTTGATAAATCCGTTCCCATTGGCACTTTACAGTCTAAATTTATTTTGTCTGTGACCCTGATTTGCTCTTTGTCATCTATTACTACGGACGCCTATATCGACTCTGGCGCCGCTTTGAGTCTTATGGATTGGTCCTTTGCCAATCGTTGTGGGTATGATTTAGAGCCTTTGGAGACTCTTATTCCTCTGAAGGGGATTGACTCCACCCCATTGGCTAATAATAAACCACAATACTGGACACAAGTGACTATGTGTATTAATCCGGATCACCAGGAGACTATTCGTTTTCTGGTGCTGTATAATCTACATGATGATTTGGTGCTGGGATTGCCATGGCTGCAGTCTCACAACCCAGTCCTTGACTGGAGAGCTATGTCTGTGTTGAGCTGGGGATGTAAGGGGACTCATGGGGACGTACCTTTGGTGTCCATTTCATCATCTATTCCCTCTGAAATCCCTGAGTTCCTGTCTGATTATCGTGACGTCTTTGAAGAACCCAAGCTGGGTTCACTACCTCCGCACCGTGAGTGCGATTGTGCTATAGATTTAATTCCGGGTAGTAAATACCCAAAGGGTCGTTTATTTAATCTGTCTGTGCCTGAACATACTGCTATGCGAGAATATATAAAGGAGTCCTTGGAAAAGGGACATATTCGTCCATCGTCATCTCCCTTAGGAGCCGGTTTTTTCTTTGTGTCAAAAAAAGACGGCTCTTTGAGACCATGTATTGATTATCGGCTTTTGAATAAAATCACGGTTAAATATCAATACCCATTGCCGTTGCTGACTGATTTGTTTGCTCGCATAAAGGGGGCCAAGTGGTTCTCTAAGATTGATCTCCGTGGGGCGTATAATTTGGTGCGGATCAGGCAGGGGGATGAGTGGAAAACCGCATTTAATACGCCCGAGGGCCACTTTGAGTATTTGGTGATGCCTTTTGGTCTTTCTAATGCCCCTTCAGTCTTCCAGTCCTTTATGCATGATATTTTCCGCGATTTTTTGGATAAATTTATGATAGTGTATCTGGATGATATTCTGATTTTTTCGGATGATTGGGACTCTCATGTCCGGCAAGTTAAGAGGGTTTTTCAGGTTTTGCGGTCTAATTCTCTGTGTGTCAAGGGTTCTAAGTGCGTTTTTGGGGTTCAGAGAATTTCCTTTTTGGGATATATTTTTTCTCCCTCTTCCATTGAGATGGATCCTGTCAAGGTTCAAGCTATTTGTGATTGGACGCAGCCCTCTTCTCTTAAAAGTCTTCAGAAATTTTTGGGCTTTGCCAACTTTTATCGTCGATTTATTTCTGGTTTTTCGGATGTCGTTAAGCCATTGACCGATTTGACTAGACAGGGTGCTGATGTTGCTAATTGGTCCCCTGATGCTGTGGAGGCCTTTCAGGAGCTTAAGCGCCGTTTTTCTTCTGCCCCTGTGTTGCGTCAGCCTGATGTGACTCTTCCTTTTCAGGTTGAGGTCGACGCTTCTGAGATCGGGGCTGGGGCAGTGTTGTCGCAGAAAAGTTCTGACTGCGCCGTGATGAGGCCTTGTGCCTTCTTTTCCCGTAAATTTTCGCCCGCTGAGCGGAATTATGATGTTGGGAATCGGGAGCTTTTGGCCATGAAGTGGGCGTTTGAGGAGTGGCGCCATTGGCTCGAGGGGGCCAGACATCAGGTGGTGGTATTGACTGACCACAAAAATTTGATCTATCTTGAGACCGCCAGGCGCCTGAATCCTAGACAGGCGCGCTGGTCATTATTTTTCTCTCGGTTTAATTTTGTGGTATCGTACCTACCGGGTTCTAAGAATGTTAAGGCGGATGCCCTTTCTAGGAGTTTTGAGCCTGATTCACCCGGCAACTCTGACCCCACAGGTATTCTTAAGGAGGGAGTTATCTTGTCAGCCGTTTCTCCAGACCTGCGGCGGGCCTTGCAGGAGTTTCAGGCGGATAGACCGGATCGTTGTCCGCCTGATAGGTTGTTTGTTCCTGATGATTGGACCAGTAGAGTCATCTCTGAGGTACATTCTTCTGCATTGGCAGGTCATCCTGGAATTTTTGGTACCAGGGATTTGGTGGCAAGATCCTTCTGGTGGCCTTCCCTGTCACGAGATGTGCGAGGCTTTGTGCAGTCTTGTGACGTTTGTGCTCGGGCCAAGCCTTGTTGTTCTCGGGCTAGTGGATTATTGTTGCCCTTGCCTATTCCTAAGAGGCCTTGGACACACATCTCGATGGATTTTATTTCAGATCTGCCTGTTTCTCAGAAGATGTCTGTCATCTGGGTGGTGTGTGACCGTTTTTCTAAGATGGTCCATTTGGTTCCCCTGCCCAAATTGCCTTCTTCTTCCGAGTTGGTGCCCCTGTTTTTTCAAAATGTTGTTCGTTTGCATGGTATTCCTGAGAATATCGTTTCTGACAGAGGAACCCAATTTGTGTCTAGATTTTGGCGGGCATTCTGTGCTAGGATGGGCATAGATTTGTCTTTTTCGTCTGCTTTTCACCCTCAGACTAATGGCCAGACCGAGCGGACTAATCAGACCCTGGAGACATATCTGAGGTGTTTTGTGTCTGCTGACCAGGATGATTGGGTTGCTTTTTTGCCATTGGCGGAGTTCGCCCTCAATAATCGGGCCAGCTCTGCCACTTTGGTGTCCCCGTTTTTCTGTAATTCGGGGTTCCACCCTCGATTTTCCTCCGGTCAGATGGAATCCTCGGATTGTCCTGGAGTGGATGCGGTGGTGGAGAGATTGCATCATATCTGGGGGCAGGTGATGGACAATTTAAAGTTGTCCCAGGAGAAGACTCAGCTTTTTGCCAACCGTCACCGTCGTGTTGGTCCTCGGCTTTGTGTTGGAGATTTGGTGTGGTTGTCTTCTCGTTTTGTCCCTATGAGGGTCTCATCTCCTAAGTTTAAGCCTCGGTTCATCGGTCCGTATAAAATATTGGAGATTCTTAACCCTGTTTCCTTCCGTTTGGACCTCCCTGCATCCTTTTCTATTCATAACGTTTTTCATCGGTCGTTATTGCGCAGGTATGAGGCACCGGTTGTGCCTTCCGTTGAGCCTCCTGCTCCGGTGTTGGTTGAGGGTGAGTTGGAGTACGTTGTGGAAAAAATCCTAGACTCCCGTGTTTCCAGACGGAGACTCCAGTATCTGGTCAAGTGGAAGGGATACGGCCAGGAGGATAATTCTTGGGTCACTGCATCCGATGTTCATGCCTCTGATCTGGTTCGTGCCTTTCATAGGGCCCATCCTGATCGCCCTGGTGGTTCTGGTGAGGGTTCGGTGCCCCCTCCTTGAGGGGGGGGTACTGTTGTGAATTTGGATTCTGGGCTCCCCCGGTGGCTACTGGTGGAATTGAACTTGTGACATCATCTTCCCTGTTCACCTGTTCTGATTAGATCTGGGTGTCGCTATATAACCTGGCTTCTCTGTTAGATGCTTGCCGGTCAACAATGTTATCAGAAGCCTCTCTGTGCTTGTTCCTGCTCCCAGACATCTACTAGATAAGTTGGACATTCGTCCATGTTTTGTTTTTGTATTTTGGTTCCAGTTCACAGCTGCAGTTTCGTTACTGTGTCTGGAAAGCTCTTGTTGATCAGGAATTGCCACTCTGGTATTATGAGTTAATGCCAGAGTCCTAAAGTAATTTCTGGATGTGTTTTGTTAGGGTTTTCTACTGACCATGAAAGTATGCTTTCTGTCTTCTGCTATCTAGAAAGCGGACCTCAAATTTGCTAAAACTATTTTCCTGCTGCGTTTGTTGTTTCATCTCATATCACCGCCAATATATGTGGGGGGCCTCTGTCTCCTTTTTGGGCATTTCTCTAGAGGTGAGTCAGGTCTTATATTTCCCTCTGCTAGCATTATTTAGTTCTCCGGCCGGCGCTGGGCATATAGGGATAAAAAGTAGGACATGCTACCTGGCTACTTCTAGATGATGCGGTAGGTTTAGTTCATGGTCAGTATAGTTTCATCTTCCAAGAGCTTGTTCCTATTGAGGCTTATGCTAGTTCTCTGGCCATGGAGATCATGACAGATCGCCCTGGGGGTTTTGATGAGGGTTCGGTGACCCCTCCTCAAGGGGGGGTACTGTTGTGAACTCCGTTTTCAGGCTCCCTCTTGTGGTCACAGATGGTATTGTGTGACTTTGGTTTTTTGGCACCCCCTGGTGGTTTGGTTTATTATCCTGCGGGTCTGGCTGGATCAGGTGCCTCGTTATTCACCAGGGAGGCTCCTATTTAGCTCTGCTTCACTTCCACTTGTTGCCGGCTGTCAATGTATTCAGTGCTATTCTGATTACTCCTGATTATCTCGTTTTCTGCCTCTTCAGGATAAGCTAAGTTCTGTTTGAATATTTTTTGCTCATCTGCCTGCAATATGATTTCTGTGTATGATGAGTCTAGTCCAGCTTGCTAATATGTGATTTCTTTTTGCTGGTAAGCTCTGGGGTTCAGAGTTGCTTCCCCTGCACCGTTAGTTGGTGCGGGGGCTCGAGCAATCTCTGCGTGGATATTTTGAATAGGGTTTTTTATTGACCGCACAGTTCCCTTCCTATTTTCTGCTATCTAGTATTAGCGGGCCTCATTTGCTAAATCTGATTTAATCTCTGCGTTTGTGCTTTCCCCTTAACTCACCGTTAATGTCTGTGGGGGGCTATTCTATATCTTTGGGGTCATTCCACTGAGGCAAGAGAGGACTTTCTTTCCCTCCAGGAATAGTCAGTTTCTCAGGCCATGAAGAGACGTCTAGGATTTTTATGTAACGTTCCACGGCTGCCTATAGTTGTGTGCAGATAGGATCAGGTTGCGGTCAATCTAGTTACCACTTCCCCAGAGCTAGTAGTCTGTTCAGTTACTTAGCTAGTCCGACCTGCGATCCTTGCCACTAGGATCATAACAGTCCGCTAACGATTGGAGCTAATTTTTCATTCAAAAAGTCCTTCCGTGCACCCAAACAGTGGTTTTCCCCCACATTTGAGGCATTGGTGTACTCAGGAGAAATTGCCCAACAAACTTTAGGATCCATTTTATCCTGTTGTCCATGTGAAAATGAAAAAATTGAGGCTAAAAGAATTGTTTTGTGAAAAAAAGCACTTTTTCATTTTTACGGATTAATTTGTGAAGCACCTGGGGCTTCAAAGTGCTCACTATGCAACTACATAAGTTCCTTGGGGGGTCTAGTTTCCAAAATGGGGTCACTTGTGGGGGAGCTCCAATATTTAGGCACACAGGGGCTCTCCAAACGTGACATGGTGTCTGCTAAAGATTGGAGCCAATTTTTCATGTAAAAAGTCAAATGGCGCTCCTTCCCTTTCGAGCCCTGTTGGGCGCCCAAACAGTGGTTCCTCCCCACATATGAGGTATTGAGGTATCTGTGTACTCAGGAGAAATTGTACAATAACTTTCGTGGTCCAGGTTCTCCTTTTACCCTTGGGAAAATAAAAAAAATTGTTGCTAAAAGATCATTTTTGTGACTAAAAAGTGAAATGTTCATTATTTCCTTCCATGTTGCTTCTGCTGCTGTGAAGCACCTGAAGGGTTAATAAACTTCTTGTATGTGGTTTTGAGCACCTTGATGGGTGCAGTTTTTAAAATGGTGTCACTTTTGGGTATTTTCAGCCATATAGACCCCTCAAACTAACTTCAAATGTGAGGTGGTCCTTAAAAAAAATGGTTTTGTAAATTTTGTTGTAAAAATGAGAAATCTCTGGTCAAATTTTAACCCTTATAACTTCCTAGCAAAAAAAATTTTGTTTCCAAAATTTTGCTGATGTAAAGTAGACATGTGGATAGTGTTATTTATTAACTATTTTGTTTCACATAACTCTGGTTTAACAGAATAAAAATTCAAAATTTGAAAATTGCGAAATTTTCAAAATTTTCGCCAAGTTGCCAATTGTTTCACAAATAAACGCAAAAGTTATCAACCTAAATTTACTACTACCATGAAGCCCAATATGTCACGAAAAAACGATACGTTGAAGCGTTCCTGAGTTATTACCTCTTAAAGGGACACTGGTTAGAATTGCAAAAAATGGCCAGGTCATTAAGGTCAAAATAGGCTGGGTCATGAAGGGGTTAATGCACCCCATGATTGTTTGCCTTGGCAGCCGTTGCCTCGCACTGGTTGCTCCAGGTAAGTTTATCATTAACTTGGATCCCCAAGTCCTTCTCCATGTCAGATTTACACAGGGGTTCTTCGTTCAGTGTGTAATGGTGACATTGATTCCTTCTTCCCATGTGTATAACCTTACATTTATCATTGTTAAACTGCATCTGCCACCTTTCGGCCAAAGTTTCCAACTTATCCAGATCCATCTGTAGCAGAATACTATCTTCTCTTGTATTGACTGCTTTACATAGTTTTGTATCATCTGCAAATATAGATATTTTACAGTGTAAACCTTTTACCAGATCGTTAATAAATATGTTTAAGAGAATAGGTCCCAACACTGACCCCTGCGGTACCCCACTGGTCACAGCGACCCAGTTAGAGAATATACCATTTATAACCACCCTCTGCTTTTTATTTCTTAGCCAGTTACTTACCCATTTACACACATTTTCCCCCAGACCAAGCATTCTCATTTTGTGTGCCAACCTCTTGTGTGGCACAGTATCAAACGCTTTGGAAAAATCAAGATATACCACATCCAATGACTCACCTTGGTCCAGTCTATAGCTTACCTCTTCATAAAAACTGATTAGATTGGTCTGACAGGAGGGATTCCTCATAAACCCATGCTGATATAGAGTTAAAGTAATTCTCATTGAGATAATCCAGAATAACATCCCTCAGAAACCCTTCAAATATTTTACCAGCAATAGAAGTTAGACTTACCGGCCTATAATTTCCAGGTTCACCTTTAGAGCCCTTTTTGAATATTGGCACAACATTTGCTATGCGCCAGTCCTGTGGAACAGACCCTGTCGCTATAGGGTCCCTAAATATGAGAAATAATGGTTGGCTAATACATTATTCAGTTTCTTAGTACTCGTGGGTGTATGCCATCCGGACCCCTAGATTTATCTTTTTTAATCTTATTTAGCCGGTTTTGCACCTCTTCTTGGGTTAGATTGGTGACCCTTAATATAGGGTTTTCTTTGTCTCTTGGCATTTCACCTAGCATTTTATTTTCCACCATGAATACCATGGTGAAGGTTTTTTTTTTTAATCCAATAATTTTTATTAAAGCATATGACATGAAGTAACACAGTCTGACACAATTTCCAGACAGATACAATGAATACAAAACCTATTAATACATTTTCATTTAGCGAAAACAGGTCCCTTACCCCATAACCAACTCTCCTCTCCCCTCCCTCCCCCCAGTCCCGTACCAATTATCCAATAAACCATCTGACAACATCACCTCTTGAAAAATGATACCAAGCTATACAAAAGCACAACAGTATATGTAGAAGTCCCTCCAGAAGCCCGTAAACAACACCCATTCTACTCTGCAATAACTCAGTAGACGCCACGCCTGGGTAATCCATTCATCCACCCCACAGATTTTCAAATTTTGTATTCTGACCTCTCTTGATATAGATATTCCTTTCCATAAGGACAACAAAATTTATTTTATTAATAAATTCCTTTTTACCTGGTGGTCTTTCATCCAACCAATGCATCGCAATAAGCTTCCTCGCAGCATACAACAATCTTGCAATAGCCAACCTTCCACATTCGTTCGTAGCAATATCATCTATACAGCCAGAAGGCAAGTCAGCGGGTTACCCAACACATTTACTTCTGTCACCTCCTGAATCAAATTAAACACCTTCATCCAAAAAGGGTTGGAGGCGAGCACACGACTACATCATATGTAGCAAATCTGCACCTTCCTCACCGCACCTTGGGCATTCCGAGTCTCTTCTCAGTCCTGCCTTCATCATCCATACCGGGGTCCTGTACACCCTATAAACCATATATAGCTGCAACACCCTCTTAGCCTCACTCAGAGAAGCCCTTGGGATGTATTGAAGTATGGACTCTGACAAGGGACCCACATCCACCACCCATTTTTCCTTTATCCTTAAGGGATGTTTCAATAAAAAGGTATCCATCAGACCCCTATACAGCAAAGAAATGAACCCCCTCATACTCCTCCGAGCCCCGATAAGATTCAACTAGCTATCGGACTGCAGAATCACACGCGACACCTCATTTTGACAATTTAGGGCGTGTCTCAACTGCAGATATTGAAAAAACGTCTTCTGAGTCAAAGGAAACTCGGTCCTAAGTGTTTCAAATGTTTTAATAACATCCCCATCCAACAACTGAGACACGAACCAAATGCCAATATGCCTACACTGACTGAACCCCCGCAATCCCATAAGCTCTGCCAACCTCGGGTCGGACCAAATTGGCGTATATCTCGTAAATTCCGTTACTCCCCTCCATTGCTCAATTTTCTGCCAGACTTTCCCCAACATAGGTATTGTTGGGAATTTTTGGGGGATAGTTCTGAATCTGCCTGCTTCTAGGCTAGCTAACAATGGGCCCTTCCCTACCACGTGTTCAATGATTATCCCCGCTGAAGAACTCTGTTCCAGTTCTCCCCAACCTACAATATGTTGGCATAAGGATGCTATATAGTAGATTCATGGATTGGGGACCGCCAAACCACCCTCATCCTTTGCCCTTTGCAGATGTTCCAATTTAATGCGTGCCTGTCCACCCTTCCAAATTAAGTCCCTAAATAGAGTATTGATCCTATAAAATTTACTCTGAGGCATCTACACTGGAGCATTGTGCAATATGTAGAGGAGCTGAGGCATAAGCATCATTTTGATAAAATTTACTCTACCTGCGACTGACAAAAATAGCTTCTTCCAGTCCCCAATCTTCTGCTGGAACTTCCCAAGCAAAGGGGTCAAGTTGAGCTGCACATAGTCCTCTATTTTGTCTAAACCACGATGCCCAGATATTTAAACTCATGTACCACTCTCAGGGGTACCCCAGGGTCTAGTGTCAGAGGAGCCGCCGCGTCCATGGGCAACAACACAGACTTATCCCAATTAATAGATAATCCGGAGAGAGCCCCAAATTTAGTAATACTGTTCATAACCGCCCCCAACAACTCTTGCGCATCTTCCAAGAACAATAACAAGTCGTTCGCGTACAGGGCTATCTTTTCTTCATAGTTTCCATATCTAAATCTCTTTATGTCCCTATCCATCAGTATCGCAGCCATTAAGGGCTCAACAGCAATTGCAACAGGAGAGGAGACAAGGGGCACCCTGAGAAGAAGGTGTTTAATAAATTAGCTTTTTCCTCGTCATCTACAACCATTCTTTTCTCACAGTTTTTTAAGGGGCCTATGCTTTCACTTTTGATTCTTTTACTATTGATATAGTTGAAAAACAGTTTGGGACTAGTTTTATTCTCCTTAGCAATGTGCTTCTCTGGTTGTACAGTACTATTTAGCCATACTGAGGGACTCGGGAGGGATGGACGCTATTTGCCTCCTGGAACACAGATTTTACTAGAATAGTTTGCGGATTCCATATAAAGAGCCCTTAAGTGATAGAAAAGCAGAATACCCATTAAAGTGACCTCATTTGGGAAATTATAAGCCTTTGGGAATTTATCTACAGATGTAGAAGATTTTGAGTCCATGGGTGTTTTCCATGACCAAGCAGCAGTGGATGTTGCTGAGTGAAAATTGCAAACTGCCGTTGTAGTGACCAGTACATTATGCCCAGCTCATGTTTCTGGAGACACGCACCCGTAAGTTAGGCGGGCTCTCATCACTACAGAAGTGCCAAACATGTGAATGCTAAATGTGGTTTAGGCCCACTGGGGCATAGAAGGGAGGTGGGGGCAATTGGATTTGGGAGCGGATAATTTGCTGAATTTCTTTTGGGGGTGAGGAGCCATTTCGCTTTTCCAGAGCCTTTGTGTAACGTGGAAGCCCCTATATTTCTGTTAACAGATGATGGACCTGAGTTGGGAGTTGCTTTTTTTATGGATTGAGCTGAAGCTTTTATTGGGAACATTTTACATAACATTTATTATCACATTTATCTGGCGCTCTAAGCTGAGCACTTACCTCGGGGTTTCCATCTAAATCCCCGAGTGATGTGACAGAAGAAACCCCGTGATGGATCCATTCACTATAATGAGGCAGCAGAGTTAAGGTACCTTCACATTAAGCGACGCTGCAGCGATACAGACAACGATGCCGATCGCTGCAGCGTCGCTGTGTGGTCGCTGGAGAGCTGTCACACAGACCGCTCTCCAGCGACCAACGATGCCGGAGTCCCCGGGTAACCAGGGTAAACATCGGGTTGCTAAGCGCAGGGCCGCGCTTAGTAACCCGATGTTTACCCTGGTTACCAGTGTAAAATGTAAAATAACAAACAGTACATACTCACCTTCGCGTCCCCCGGCGTCCGCTTCCCTGCACTGACTGAGTGCCGGCCCTAACAGCAGAGCGGTGACGTCACCGCTGTGCTGTGCTTTCACTTTACGGCCAGCGCTCAGTCAGTGCAGGAAGCGGACGGCGGGGGACGTGTGACAGACAGCAGAAGGTGAGTATGTACTGTTTGTTTTTTTTACTTTTACGATAGTAACCAGGGTAAACATCGGGTTACTAAGCGCGGCCCTGCACTTAGTAACCCGATATTTACCCTGGTTACCATTGTAAAACATCGCTGGCATCGTTGCTTTTGCTGTCAAACACAACGATACATGGCGATCTGACGACCAAATAAAGTTCTGAACTTTCCTAAACGACCAGCGATATCACAGCAGGATCCTGATCGCTGCTGCCTGTCAAACTCAACGATATCGCTAGCCAGGACGCTGCAACGTCACGGATCGCTAGCGATATCGTTTAGTGTGAAGGTACCTTTACTCTGAACTCCGTCTGGCCTCTGTTCAGTGGTGTCCTTCTTTTCAGAAGAGCACAAAACTGTGGCCGATGGCACTTTTACGCAATCCTAAAAGGACAAACACAGCCGGATCACAGATCCTATGGCGTCCACAGTGCCTCCATCTGCCTCATTATAGGGAATCTTCCTCCGGGGGTTCTGTCTGAATCACATATTTCAGAGATTTACATGGAAACCCCAGTGTAAGCGCTCAGCGTAGAGTGCAGGATAAATGGGTGCTGAGTGTTGTGAATTTGGTTTCTGGGCTCCCCCGGTGGTTTCTGGTGGTACTGCACTTGTGTGCTTCATCTCCTCTGTTCACCTGTTTCCATCAGGATGTGGGAGTTTTCTATTTAACCTTGCTCCTCAGTCATTTCTATGCCGGCCAACAATGTTACCAGAAGCCTTTCTGTTGCATGTTCCTGCTCCTAGACTACTATCAGCTAAGTCGGACTTGTAGTCCTAAGTTTGTTTTGCATTTTTGTTCCAGTTCTCTGTGATTGATTATTTCTGAGGCTGGAAGCTCTTGTGAGCTGAAATTGCCACTCTGGTGTCATGAGTTGATATTAGAGTCTTAAAGTAATTTCAGGATGGTGTTTTGAAAGGGTTTTCAGCTGACTGTGAAGTTCCCTTTTCTGTCTTCCTACTATCTAGTAAGCGGACCTCAATTTGCTAAACCTATCTTCATACTTCGTATGTCAATTTCCTCTGAAATCACCGACAATATATGTGGGGGCTACTGTCTGCCTTTTGGGGAAAATTTCTCTAGAGGTAAGCCAGGTCTGTATTTTCCTCTGCTAGGGTCAGTCAGTTCTCCGGCTGGCGCTGGGCGTCAAGGGATAAAACGTAGGCACGCTACCCGGCCACTGTTAGTTGTGCGGTAGGTTTAGCTCACAGTCAGCTCGAGTTCCCATCTTCCAAGAGCTAGTCCTTTTTGTATGCTTTACTATGTTCTCTTGCCATTGAGAACCATGACAGTTTGGCCGTCCAAGGGTTAAAATAATTGGCAGAAGAAAGGAGAGAAAAGAACTCTGCAGAGAATTTTTTTTTTTTTTTTTTCCTGAGTTTGCTCATTAGTTGATTCACTTGCATCTCTGCTTACTGCAGCCTTCATCTCTCTCTCCTTCTAATCCTTGAATGGTTCTGATTTCGCCTGATTAATATGGATCCTCAGAGTTTAGCTACAGGTTTGGATAATCTCGCTGTGAAGGTTCAAAGGTTACAGGATTTTGTTATTCATGCTCCTATATCTGAACCTAGAATTCCTTTACCTGAATTTTTCTCCGGGGATAGATCTCGCTTCCAGAATTTCAAACATAATTGCAAATTATTTTTGTCTCTGAGATCTCGCTCCGCTGGAGATCCTGCACAGCAGGTCAGGATTGTAATTTCCTTGCTCCGGGGCGACCCTCAGGACTGGGCATTTGCTTTGGCACCAGGGGATCCTGCGTTGCTCAATGTGGATGCGTTTTTCCTGGCTTTGGGGTTGCTTTATGAGGAACCTCATTTAGAGATTCAGGCTGAAAAAGCCTTAATGGCCCTGTCTCAAGGGCAAGATGAGGCTGAAATATACTGCCAAAAATTTCGTAAGTGGTCTGTGCTTACTCAGTGGAATGAGTGTGCCCTGGCGGCGAATTTCAGAGAGGGTCTCTCTGATGCCATTAAGGATGTTATGGTGGGGTTCCCTGTGCCTGCAGGTCTGAATGAGTCCATGACAATGGCTATTCAGATTGATCGGCGTTTGCGGGAGCGCAAACCTGTGCACCATTTGGCGGTGTCTACTGAGAGGGCGCCAGAGATTATGCAATGTGATAGAATTCTGTCCAGAAGCGAACGACAGAATTTTAGGCGAAAAAATGGGTTGTGCTTCTATTGTGGTGATTCAACTCATGTTATATCAGCATGCTCTAAACGTACTAAGAAGGTTGATAAGTCTGTTTCAATTGGCACTTTACAGTCTAAGTTTATTCTATCTGTGACCCTGATTTGCTCTTTATCGTCTATTACCGCGGACGCCTATGTCGACTCTGGCGCCGCTTTGAGTCTTATGGATTGGTCCTTTGCCAAACGCTGTGGGTTTGATTTAGAGCCTCTGGAAGTTCCTATACCTCTGAAGGGTATTGACTCCACGCCATTGGCTAGTAATAAACCACAATACTGGACACAAGTAAATATGCGTATTAATCCGGATCACCAGGAGATTATTCGCTTCCTTGTGTTGTATAATCTACATGATGTGTTGGTGCTTGGATTGCCATGGCTGCAATCTCATAACCCAGTCCTCGACTGGAAAGCAATGTCTGTGTTAAGCTGGGGATGTCAGGGGACTCATGGGGACGTACCTTTGGTTTCCATTTCGTCATCTATTCCCTCTGAGATTCCGGAATTTTTATCTGATTATCGTGACGTTTTTGAGGAGCCTAAAATTGGTTCACTACCTCCGCACAGAGAGTGCGATTGTACTATAGATCTGATTCCGGGCAGTAAGTTTCCAAAGGGTCGTTTATTTAATCTATCTGTGCCTGAACATGCTGCTATGCGGGAATATATTAAGGAGTCCTTGGAAAAGGGACATATTCGTCCTTCGTCATCTCCCTTAGGAGCCGGTTTTTTCTTTGTATCTAAAAAAGATGGCTCTTTGAGGCCGTGTATTGATTATCGGCTTTTGAATAAAATCACGGTTAAATATCAGTATCCTTTGCCACTGCTTACTGATTTGTTTGCTCGAATAAAGGGGGCCAAGTGGTTCTCTAAGATTGATCTTCGTGGGGCGTATAATTTAGTGCGAATTAAGCAGGGGGATGAGTGGAAAACCGCATTTAATACGCCTGAGGGCCATTTTGAGTATTTAGTAATGCCTTTTGGTCTTTCAAATGCCCCTTCAGTCTTTCAGTCCTTTATGCATGACATTTTCCGTGAATATTTGGATAAATTTTTGATTGTGTATCTGGATGATATTTTGATTTTTTCGGATGACTGGGACTCTCATGTCCAGCAGGTCAGGAGGGTTTTTCAGGTTTTGCGCTCTAATTCCTTGTGTGTAAAGGGTTCTAAGTGCGTTTTTGGGGTTCAGAAGATTTCGTTTTTGGGGTACATTTTTTCCCCCTCTTCCATTGAGATGGACCCTGTCAAGGTTCAGGCTATTTGTGATTGGACACAACCCTCTTCTCTTAAGAGCCTTCAGAAGTTTTTGGGCTTTGCTAATTTTTATCGTCGATTTATAACTGGTTTTTCTGATGTCGCTAAACCGTTGACTGATTTGACTAAGAAGGGTGCTGATGTTGCTGAGTGGTCCCCTGCTGCTGTGGAGGCCTTTCGGGAGCTTAAGCGCCGCTTTTCTTCCGCCCCTGTATTGCGTCAGCCTGATGTTGCTCTTCCTTTTCAGGTTGAGGTCGACGCTTCAGAAATCGGAGCTGGGGCGGTTTTGTCGCAGAAAAGTTCCGACTGCTCCGTGATGAGACCTTGTGCGTTCTTTTCTCGTAAGTTTTCGCCCGCTGAGCGAAATTATGATATTGGTAATCGGGAGCTCTTGGCTATGAAGTGGGCTTTTGAGGAGTGGCGTCATTGGCTTGAGGGGGCTAGACATCAGGTGGTGGTATTGACCGACCACAAGAATTTGATTTATCTTGAGTCCGCCAGGCGCCTGAATCCTAGACAGGCGCGCTGGTCGTTATTTTTCTCTCGGTTTAATTTTGTGGTTTCTTACCTACCGGGTTCTAAAAATGTGAAGGCGGATGCCCTTTCTAGGAGTTTTGAGCCTGATTCCCCTGGTAATTCTGAACCTACAGGTATCCTTAAGGATGGAGTGATATTATCTGCTGTTTCCCCAGATTTGCGACGGGTCTTGCAGGAGTTTCAGGCGGATAGACCTGATCATTGCCCGCCTGGTAGATTGTTTGTTCCTGATGATTGGACCAGTAGAGTCATCTCGGAGGTCCATTCTTCTGCGTTAGCAGGTCATCCTGGAATCTTTGGTACCAGGGATTTGGTGGCTAGGTCCTTCTGGTGGCCTTCCCTGTCGCGAGATGTGCGAGGTTTTGTGCAGTCTTGTGATGTTTGTGCTCGGGCCAAGCCTTGTTGTTCTCGGGCTAGTGGATTGTTGTTATCCTTGCCTATTCCGAAGAGGCCTTGGACTCACATCTCCATGGATTTTATTTCTGATCTCCCTGTTTCTGAGAAGATGTCTGTCATCTGGGTGGTGTGTGACCGTTTCTCTAAGATGGTCCATTTGGTTCCCTTGCCTAAATTGCCTTCCTCATCCGAGCTGGTTCCTCTGTTTTTTCAAAATGTGGTGCGCTTGCATGGTATTCCGGAGAATATCGTTTCTGACAGGGGAACCCAATTCGTGTCTAGATTTTGGCGAGCGTTCTGTGCTAGGATGGGCATTGATTTGTCTTTTTCGTCTGCTTTCCACCCTCAGACTAATGGCCAGACCGAGCGAACTAATCAGACCTTGGAGACTTATTTGAGGTGTTTTGTGTCTGCGGATCAGGATGATTGGGTTGCCTTTTTGCCGTTGGCGGAGTTTGCCCTCAATAATCGGGCTAGTTCTGCCACTTTGGTTTCTCCTTTCTTTTGCAATTCGGGGTTTCATCCTCGTTTTTCTTCCGGTCAGGTGGAGTCTTCGGATTGTCCTGGAGTGGACCAACGATGCCGGAGTCCCCGGGTAACCAGGGTAAACATCGGGTTGCTAAGCGCAGGGCCGCGCTTAGTAACCCGATGTTTACCCTGGTTACCAGTGTAAAATGTAAAATAACAAACAGTACATACTCACCTTCGCGTCCCCCGGCGTCCGCTTCCCTGCACTGACTGAGTGCCGGCCCTAACAGCAGAGCGGTGACGTCACCGCTGTGCTGTGCTTTCACTTTACGGCCAGCGCTCAGTCAGTGCAGGAAGCGGACGGCGGGGGACGTGTGACAGACAGCAGAAGGTGAGTATGTACTGTTTGTTTTTTTTACTTTTACGATAGTAACCAGGGTAAACATCGGGTTACTAAGCGCGGCCCTGCGCTTAGTAACCCGATATTTACCCTGGTTACCATTGTAAAACATCGCTGGCATCGTTGCTTTTGCTGTCAAACACAACGATACATGGCGATCTGACGACCAAATAAAGTTCTGAACTTTCCTAAACGACCAGCGATATCACAGCAGGATCCTGATCGCTGCTGCCTGTCAAACTCAACGATATCGCTAGCCAGGACGCTGCAACGTCACGGATCGCTAGCGATATCGTTTAGTGTGAAGGTACCTTTACTCTGAACTCCGTCTGGCCTCTGTTCAGTGGTGTCCTTCTTTTCAGAAGAGCACAAAACTGTGGCCGATGGCACTTTTACGCAATCCTAAAAGGACAAACACAGCCGGATCACAGATCCTATGGCGTCCACAGTGCCTCCATCTGCCTCATTATAGGGAATCTTCCTCCGGGGGTTCTGTCTGAATCACATATTTCAGAGATTTACATGGAAACCCCAGTGTAAGCGCTCAGCGTAGAGTGCAGGATAAATGGGTGCTGAGTGTTGTGAATTTGGTTTCTGGGCTCCCCCGGTGGTTTCTGGTGGTACTGCACTTGTGTGCTTCATCTCCTCTGTTCACCTGTTTCCATCAGGATGTGGGAGTTTTCTATTTAACCTTGCTCCTCAGTCATTTCTATGCCGGCCAACAATGTTACCAGAAGCCTTTCTGTTGCATGTTCCTGCTCCTAGACTACTATCAGCTAAGTCGGACTTGTAGTCCTAAGTTTGTTTTGCATTTTTGTTCCAGTTCTCTGTGATTGATTATTTCTGAGGCTGGAAGCTCTTGTGAGCTGAAATTGCCACTCTGGTGTCATGAGTTGATATTAGAGTCTTAAAGTAATTTCAGGATGGTGTTTTGAAAGGGTTTTCAGCTGACTGTGAAGTTCCCTTTTCTGTCTTCCTACTATCTAGTAAGCGGACCTCAATTTGCTAAACCTATCTTCATACTTCGTATGTCAATTTCCTCTGAAATCACCGACAATATATGTGGGGGCTACTGTCTGCCTTTTGGGGAAAATTTCTCTAGAGGTAAGCCAGGTCTGTATTTTCCTCTGCTAGGGTCAGTCAGTTCTCCGGCTGGCGCTGGGCGTCTAGGGATAAAACGTAGGCACGCTACCCGGCCACTGTTAGTTGTGCGGTAGGTTTAGCTCACAGTCAGCTCGAGTTCCCATCTTCCAAGAGCTAGTCCTTTTTGTATGCTTTACTATGTTCTCTTGCCATTGAGAACCATGACAGCTGAGCTTTTATGCAATCTTTAGGAGGCAGAATGAAAACATCAACAGCGGGTGAAGAATTGGTTTTATTTATTTTTTATGCTATTCCTTGTGCATTATAAGTAATTAAGTTACTTTATTCTTTGGGTCGGTGCGATTACAGTGATACCAGATTTATATTGAGTTTTTATGTCTGACTGCTGTCATGCACTAAAAGATGCTTTTTATTGTGAAAACTAGTTTTTGCATTGTCATACTTTGAGCGCTGTCATTTTTCTATATTTCTGCCGACAGAGTTATGGCTTGTTTTTTATGGGACAAGCTGATGTTTTTATTGGTACGATTTTCTAGGCACATGACATTTTTTGATCGCTTTCTATTCCAATTTTTTGGGAGACAGAATGAACAAAAACCAGCAATTCAGGAATTGCATTTTATATATATATATATATATATATATATATATATATATATATATATATATATATATATATACATATATATATATACATATATATATATATATATATATATATATATACACACACACACATACCGTTCTGTGTGTGGTAAATTTGGCAAGGCATCTTTATTCATCGGATCAATACAATTACAGCGATACCCAATTTATAGAGTTTTTGTTTTTGTTTTAGGTGCTTTTACACATTAAAAACTATTTTATAGAAAAAATTATTATTTTTGCATCACTTTATTGTGAGAGCTATAACTTTTTATTTTTCTGCTGATGGAGCTGTATTGCAGCTTGTTTTTTGCAGAACAAGATGGCAGTTACGGCGGTATCGTTTTTAATTACATTCATCATTTTTATCGCGTTTTATTGCACTTTTTGTAGTATGATGATAAAGCATTGTTTCTTGCCTCATTTTTTTTAATGGTGTTCACCGAAGTTGTTAACTAGTGGGACAATTTAATAGAGCGGGTCGTTACGGATGCAGCGATACCAAATATGTATACTTTTATTGCTTTTTGCTTCCATCTTGCGACCGAGGATCTCCATGGAGACCATCAGGACAACGTGTTCGCATTGCGTTGTCCTGATGGAAGCGCACAGGGAATGAGTTCCCTGTGTGATGCTCCTCTATGCCACTGTCACTACTGACAGAGGCATCAGTGGGTTTAAATGCCCACGATCGTGGGGGTTGCTGCGAGGTGTGAACTATCACAAAGAGCTGACACCCACACCTGATCGCCACAGTGCTCAGTGTGAGGCCGTGTGATCCTGCCGCTGTACATATTCTACTTTTTGTGGGAATGCAGCTCCTACAGAGCAGTATATGCACAGCTCATGTCAGAAAGGGGTTAAATCTATAAAAATAAAAATTGAACGAAAATATATTGAAAGTGTAGTGGATGTACTTATAGAGTCATAAAGGCTTTGCAGAAAGCGAAAAGTCATACAGAAATTATGAGGAAGGTGATCCAGACACCACTGAAAAGGCAACAACTGGCAGGCGGCATTAAAATATTACAAACACTTGTTGTGCTGCTGTCATCTGGTGGTGTGGAAAAGTGTGTGCTAATCCAGGCTTTGCTAATTCTTATTTAAAGCAAGCCTGTCTGCATTATTTGTTGACAGGCGAAAGCAACTGTCTGTTATGACTCCCCTGGCTGGCACTAAATCCCGCTCAGACAAGACGCTAGCGGCAGGGCTGCACAACACCTCCAAGAACTAGAGGGACAGCTCGTGCCAAGTGTCCACCTTCATAGAGGATTTAGGGAGTACGCGGGTTTGGTCAGCCAGGTATTGTTTGACCATTTTAAACATTTTCCCTCCTTGTAAAAAATACCCAGTCATCAGGCCCTGGTCTGGTATCATGAAATTAGCCCATGCCTTTGACAGTGGACCTCTTCTGTGAGTCGCCCTGGCCTCTTCTCCTTGGTTTGGCAAGGAAGCTTGCCCCCTACCACTAGCATTGTCAGAGAGGAATTTTTTCAACATATTTTCCACTATGTCCTTCTGATATAGCACCATTTTAGAAAACCTTTCCACCTCAGGAAGAAGAGATAAAAAAAATTCCTTGGAGCATTGGTCTAGTAGGGTAAATAACCAGTACTCTTTTTTGGCCAAGATAAATATAGCGCAAGGATCATGGGAAAGGCAGCGGTACATAAAGTCAGCCATATGTGCCAAGCTCCATAAAGCCAACACTTCCCTGTCTACAATATGATGACAACTCTATATCTCCTCCTCAGCCCATCCATGTAGGAGACGAGACAAAGGTTGGGCGGCTACTAGCTTCTGTTACATAGGTTGAAAAAAAGATCTAGGTCCATCAAGTTCAACCTTTCGCCACAATTGTTAATTTTGTCACTAAATTAACTATAATCCCTAATGTTATGTGTATTGAGGAAATCATCCAGCCCTTTTAAAAAACTGTTATAGTGTCTGCCATTACTACCTCTTGTTTTAGGGCATTCCACATTCTGACTGATCTAACTGTAAAGAAGTCTTTCCTATTTAGCTGTCGGAATCGCCTTTCTTCCACCTGTAATGAATGCCCCCTGGTCCTTAGAAGGGATAAGTCATGTGCCATTCCACTGTAGGGACCACGCATATATTTATACATGCTAAATGAGATCCCCTCTGAAAAACCCACCTTTTTCAACCTGTCATCATATGAGAGCCCGTCCATCCCTTGTAATAATTTAGTTGCCCAACTTTGAACAGACTCTGATTTCTGAATGTCCTTTTTTAAATGTGGAGCCCAAAACTGGATCCCATATTCTAGATGCGGCCTCACAAGTGATTGATAATGGAATAGCAATATGTTGTGATCGCAGGGTTTTCTCTTTTTTTTACACCCTAAAATCTTGTTTGCTTTTGCAGCTGCTGCTTGACATTGAGTACTACTGCTCAGCTTACTTGTAACCAGAATACCCAAGTTCTTCTCCTGTTCTGTAGTGTCAGCTATGGTCCCATTTAATGTATATGCAGCAATAGGATTACTCCGTCCTACGTGCATTACTCTACATATGTCTTATCCAGATCGTTTTGCAAAATTGTACTGTCAAGGTCAGATTTTAGTATTCTACATAGTTGGGTGTCATCAGCAAACACTGACAGTTTACTCTCAATCCCATCCACAAGGTTATTAATAAAGATGTTCAAAATAATCGGTCCTAGCACAGATCCCTGCGGTCCCCACTGCTGACTATATCCCATTTAGAGAATGTACTTATGACAACTCTTTGTTTCCCATCTGCATAGTTTCCTCCAGTCCCTGCTTATGGAACTTCAGTATAAGGCTGTTATTTTGTACAGTATCAAATGCCTTTGCAAAATCCAGATAAATCACATCAGCTGCATTACCAACATCCAGATGTGCACTGACCATATTTTTCAGACTATAAGACTTATTTCCCAAAAATGTTTTGGGGAAAATGGGGTGCATCTTCTAGTTAGAATATACTTACAAGTAGTGTGGCGGCAGCAGGAGTCTGACGATTCTGCGGCGGTCCGACGTTGCAGGGCGATGATCACACTCCCTTCCCAGGCTGGTGCGGCAGTGCTGTGGTGCAGGGGGCTCCGCCGGCATTTTGTGAAAGCCCGAAGACCCCGCCCATCCATTACTGAGATGCAGTGGCCTCCGAGAAAATGGCCACCGGGGGTGGTGCATGCTCAGATTGAGTTCTTGGCAAGAAGATCTTTGGAGATGAGATCTCATCACTCGAGATCTCAATCTGAGCATGCGCCGCCCATGGCAGCCATTTTTCCGGAGACCACCGTATTGCAGTAATGGATGTGCGGAAGGCTCTGGGCTTTCACAAAATGCTGGCAGAGCCCCCAGCACCACAGATCGCTGCCGAACCTGCCACACCAGCCTGGGATGGGATTTCCCGGAGGCCACCGCATCACAGCAATGGATGTGCGGGGGCTCCGGGCTTCAGAAAATGTTGGCGGAGCCTGCGTATCACAAGCACTGTAGAACCTGCCACTCCAGTCTGGGATGGGAGTCATACTGCCAGACCAACGTACACCCCGTGACCACGCTCCACCAACGCTGTCGATCTCCCTCAGTAAGCTAATTTTGGTCTGTAAGACGGACCCCCATAAGACACATTTTTTTCTCCCTATTTTCCTTCTGAAAATTTGGGGTGGGTCTTATGGTCCGATGCAACTTATAGTCCGAAAAATACGGTACCACCTCATAGAAACCCAACATGTTAGACAAGACATCTTTCATGTATCCATGCAGTTTGTCAGTTATTATATTATTCTCTGCAATATATTTCTGTAGGTCATCTCTTATAATGCCCTCAAAAATGTTGCACACTACTGATGTCAGGCTTACCAGATGGTACACTACCGTTCAAAAGTTTAGGGTCACTTAGAAATTTCCTTATTTTTTAAAGAAAAGCAGTTTTTTCCAATGAAGCTAACATTAACCCCTTAACGACCGCCGATACGCCGGCAGTTAAGGGTAATTAAACCACAGCGCCGTTAATTAACGTCGCTGTGGAAAAAGTGAATAGCGCCCCCCAGAGTCGGATTTTCTCTGGGGTCTCGGTTACCAGGGGTAGCCGAGACCCCAGAGAACATGATTCGGGGTTTTTTTACTGACCCCCGAGTTGCGATCGCTGGTAATTAACCATTTACCGGCGGTCGCAAAAAACCCCCAAAAAACGCGATTTCCAATTTAATTTCTCTGTCCTCCGATGTGATCGCACATCGGAGGACAGAGAAATGGGGTCCCCGATCGCCCACGATAGCCCCCCGATACTCACCTGTCTCCCCCGGTGCTCCTCGTGGCTCCCGATGGGCGCCGCCATCTTGTTCCAGCCAAAAAATGGCGGGTGCATGCGCAGTGCGTCCGCCGGCCGGCACCCGGGAGATCTTTGGGGTCTCGGGTAGCCGAGACCCCAAAGAACATGATCGGGGTCGGTTTTTACCGACCCCTGTTTTGCGATCGCCGGTAATTAACTGTTTACCGGCGACCGCAGAAAAAAAAAAAAAGCGATGTGTAATTCTCTGTCCTCTGATGTGATCTCCTGGCCGCCGGCTTCTTCCTTCTGTAAGAAAATGGCGGGCGCATGCGCAGTGCTCCCGCCATCTGCCGGCTGGCAGGAGAGAGGAGTTGGGGGCTAAAATTAGGGTTAGGGTTAGGGTTGGGGCTAAATTTAGGGTTAGGGTTTGGGCTAAATTTAGGGTTAGCGTTAGGTTTGGGGCTAAATTTAGGGTTAGGGTTGGGGCTAAATTTAGGGTTAGGGTTGGGGCTAAAGTTAGGGCTAGGGTTAGAGTTGAGGCTAAATTTAGGGTTAGGGTTGGGGCTAAAGTTAGGGCTAGGGTTGGGGCTAAAGTTAGGACTAGGGTTGCGGCTAAAGTTAGGGTTAGAGTTGGGATTAGGGTTAGGGTTTGGATTAGGGTCGGCATTAGGGTTACGTTTGGGATTAGGGTTAGGTTTGGGATTAGGGTTAAGGTTAGGGTTGGGATTAGGGGTGTATTGGGATTAGGGTTAGGTTTGAGGTTAGGGTTGAGATTAGGATTAGGGGTGTGTTGGATTTAGGGTTCTGATTAGGGTTATGGTTGTTTTGGGGTTAGGGTGGGTGATTATCGTTAGGGTTGTTATTAGGATTATAGATCGGGTTGGCATTAGGGTTAGGGGGTGTGTTGGGGTTAGGGTTGGAGTTAGAATTGGGCGGTTTCCACTGTTTAGGTACATCAGGGGGTCTCTAAACGTCACAGCCAATTTTGCGCTCAAAATGTCAAATGGTGCTCCCTCCCTTCCGAGCTCTGCCGTGCGCCCAAACAGTGGTTAACCCCCACATATGGGACATCAGCATACTCGGGATAAATTGGAAAACAACTTTTGGGGTCCAATTTCTCCTGTTACCCTTTTAAAAATAAAAACGTGAAGGCTAAAAAATCTTTTGTGGAAAAAAAAATATTTTTTATTTTCACAACTTTGCATTATAAACTTCTGTGAAGCACTTGGGCATTCAAAGTTCTCACCACACATCTAGATAAGTTCCTTCGGGGGTCTAGTTTCCCAAATTGGGGTCACTTGTGGGGGGTTTCTACTGTTTAGGTTCAGCAGGGGCTCTGCAAACACAACATAATGCCAGCAGACCATTCTATCAAAGTCTGCATTCCAAAATGGCCCTCCTTCCCTTCCGAGGTCTGCCATGCGCCCAAACAGTGGTTTACCCCCACATATGGGGTATCAGCCTACTCAGCATAAGTTGCACAATAAATGTTGGGGTCCAATTTCTCCTGTTACCCTTGTGAAAGTAAAAACTTGGGGGTGAAAAGATCATTTTTGTGGAAAAAATATGTTTTTTTTTATTTTCATGGCTCTACATTATAAACTTCTGTGAAGCAGTTGGGGGTTCATAGTGCTCACCACACATCTAGATAAGCTCTTTGGGGGGTCTAGTTTCCAAAATGGGGTCACTTGTGGGGGGTTTCTACTGTTTAGGTACATCAGGAGCTCTGCAAATGCAACATGACGCCCTCAGACCATCCCATCAAAGTCTGCATTCCAAGCAGTGCTCCTTCCCTTCCGAGCCCCAATGGGTGCCCAAACAGTGCTCCCCCCACATATGGGGTATCAGCGTACTCAGGACAAACTGGTCAACAGATTTTGGGGTCCAATGTCTCCTGTTACCCTTGAGAAAATAAAAAATTGCAGGCTAAGAAATCATTTTTGAGGAAAATAAAAGGATTTTTAATTTTCACGGCTCTACTTTATAAATTTCTGTGAAGCACTTGGGGGTTTAAAGTGCTCACCACACATCTAGATAAGTTCCTTAAGGGATCTAGTTTCCAAAATGGGGTCACTTGTGGGGGGTTTCTACTGTTTAGGCACATCAGGGGCTCTCCAAATGCGACATGGTGTCCGATCTCAATTCCAGCCAATTCTACATTGAAAAAGTAAAACGGCTCTCCTTCCCTTCCAAGCTCTGTGGTGCGCCCAAACAGCGGTTTACCCCCACATATGGGGTATCGGCGTATTCAGGAGAAATTGCACAACAAGATTTATGGTTACATTTCTGTTTTTACACTTGTGAAAATAAAAAAAATGGTTCTGAAGTAAAATGTTTGCAAAAAAAAGTTAAATGTTCATTTTTTCCTTCCACATTGTTTCAGTTCCTGTGAAGCACATAAAGGATTAATAAACTTCTTGATTGTGGTTTTGAGCACCTTGAGGGGTGCAGTTTTTAGAATGGTGTCAGACTTGGTTATTTTCTATTATATAGACCTCTCAAAATTACTTCAAATGTGATGTGGTCCCTAAAAAAAATGGTGTTGTAAAAATGAGAAATTGCTGGTCAACTTTTAACCCTTATAACTCCCTAACAAAAAAAAATTGTTTTCAAAATTGTGCTGATGTAAATTAGACATGTGGGAAATGTTATTTATTAACAATTTTTTTGTGACATATCTCTCTGATTTAAGGGCATAAAAATACGAAGTTTGAAAATTGCAAAATTTTAAAAATTTTCGCCATATTTCCGTTTTTTTCAGAAATAATCGCAAGTAATATCGAAGAAATGTTACCACTAACATGAAGTACAATATGTCACGAAAAAACAGAATCAGCAGGATCCGTTGAAGTGTTCCAGAGTTATAACCTCATAAAGTGACAGTGGTCAGAATTGTAAAAATTGGCTCGGTCATTAAGTACCAAATTGGCTCTGTCACTAAGGGGTTAAATGATTCAGAAATACACTCTATACATTGTTAATGTGGTAAATAACTATTCTAGCTGCAAACGTCTAGTTTGTAATGCAATATCTTCATAGGTGTATAGAGGCCCACTTCCAACAACCATCACTCCAGTGTTCTTATGGTACTTTGTGTTTCCTAACTGTGTAAGAAGGCTAATGGAAGGTTAGAATACCCTTGAAATCCCTTGTGCAAGTATGCTAGCACAGCTGAAAACAGATTGACTGATCAGAGAACCTATACACCTGACCTTCCTTTGTGCTAGTTGAGAATCTGGAGCATTACATTTGTTGGTTCCATTAAACTCTCAAAATGGCCAGAAAAAAAGAACTTTCATGTGAAACTCGACAGTCTCATCTTGTTCTAAGTAAAGGAAGGCTATTCCATGCGAGAAATTGCCAAGAAACTGAAGATTTCCTACAACGGTGTGTACTACTCCCTTCAGAGGAGAGCACAAACAGTCTCTAACCAGAGTAGAAAGAGAAGTGGGAGGCCCCGCTGCACAACTGAGCAACAAGACAAGTACATTAGAGTCTGTAGTTTGAGAAATCGACGCCTCACAGGTCCTCAACTGGCAGCTTCATTAAATATAACACGCAAAACACCAGTATCAACGTCTACAGTAAAGAAGCGACTCCGAGATGCTGGCCTTCAGGGTAGAGTGGCAAAGAAAAAGCTATATCTGAGACTGGCTAATAAAAGGAAAAGATTAATATGGGCAAAAGAACGCAGACATTGGACAGAGGAAGATTGGAAAAAAGTGTTATGGACAGACAAATCCAAGTTTGAGGTGTTTGGATCACACAGAAGAACATTTGTAGACACAGAACTGAAAAGATGCTGGAAGAGTGCCTGACGCCATCTGTCTGTTTGAATAAGGAAGGCTATCACTCTGTTTTGCAACGCCATGCCATACCCTGTGGAAAGTGTTTGATTGGAGCCAATTTCATCCTACAAAAGGACAATGACCCAAAGCACACCTCCAAATTATGCAAGAAATATTTAGGTACCAAAATAAATAATAGGAGGCGCAAGTAGAAATGAAGAACAAAAGGATACTTGCTGCAAAAAAACAGAACAACACACCACTCAAGTTGTTGAAAAAGATTATGTAAATGAATGTATAGTAATTTGCGCAAACAATATCCCTTTAGGCTAAGTGCACACGTTGCAGAATTGCCGCGGAAATTTCCGTGGCAATTCCGCAAATCCTGCCGTGGGTATATCGCATGCGGAATTGGCATGCATATTCCCGCTAAACACTAGCGTTTTGCAAGCGTTTTTAGCTTGCAGAATGCTAGCGTTTTCCAAGTGATCTGTAGCATCGCTTGGAAAACTGATTGACAGGTTGGTCACACTTGTCAAACATAGTGTTTGACAAGTGTGACCAATTTTTTACCATTGATGCTGCCTATGCAGCATCAATAGTGAAAAGATAGAATGTTAAAAATAATAAAAAAAATAATAAATCATGATATTCTCACCTTCCGGCGTCCCCGGCAACCTTTCCTGCTCCTCGCGATGCTCCTGTCCCAGTAATGCTTTGCGGCATGACCCGAGATGACGCAGCGGTCTCGCGAGACCACAAGTCATCACAGGTCATTTTCGCAATGCATTACTGGGACCAGAGCCTCACAAGGAGCGGGAAAGCTGCGGGGGACGCCGGAAGGTGAGAATATCACTATTTTTTTTTTTTTAACAATTATATGGTTCCCAGGATCTGGAGGAGAGTCTACTCTCCTCCACCCTGGGTACCAACTGCACATGATCCGCTTACTTCCCGCATGGTGGGCATAGCCACATGTGGGAAGTAAGTGGATCAATGTATTCCTATGTGTGCGGAATCGCTGCGATTCCGCACTGTAATGAACATGCTGCGTTTTTTTTCCGGAATGCGATTCTGCCGCGGAAAAAAATGCAGCATGTGCACAAAAAATGCGGAATGCAGGAATGCATTCTAAAAATAGGATGCTTAATGTATGCATTTTTTTCGCAGCTTTATCACGTTTTTATAGCGAAAAAACGCTAAAACAAACGTGAAAATTCCTAAACGTGTGCACACAGCCTAAGTGTCAAAAAATCCCAACGTTTCAGATATATATATCCACTCAGAGCAATGCTTCAAGATCATACCAAAAAATACACCTTAATGCTGGATAAAGTCAGGCAATTTACCTTACTGGTGAATAGGTATCCGTAGCTCTGAAGTGGCTCACCGAGTGGAGTGGCAGTTGTGATGAGAAAGAGAAAGCCGTCTGGTTATAGCAGGCTTCTGTAAGTAAATCTTCCTGAGCGCTGCCCCGGCCATGGCAGACGCTCCACCGCTCCTGGTACCCACTTTGCGCTAGTGTGTAGTTGTGTAGTGCAGACTCTCAGTCTGCAATTGCTGCAGGACCTTCCGTGATGTCGGTGGTCACGTGGTAAACCTGGGGCGTGAATCGGATTAATACCTTCCAACAAGTTTCGGAAAGAACACGGTTTCCTTCATCAGGGATCTTACTTACAGATTTACTTACAGAAGCCTGCTAGAACCTGACGGCTTTCTAATCACAACTGCCACTCCACTCAGTGAGCCACTTCAGAGCTATGGATACCTATTCACCATTAAGGTAAATTATCTGACTTTATCCAATATTAACCCCTTTACCCCCAAGGGCGGTTTGCACGTTAATGACGGGCTAATTTTTACAATTCTGACCACTGTCCCTTTATGAGGTTATAACTCTGGAACGCTTCAACGGATCCTGATGATTCTGCCTTTATTTTCTTGTGACATATTGTACTTCATCATAGTGGTAAAATTTATTTGATATTACCTGCATTTATTTGTGAAAAAAATGGAAATTTGGTGAAAATTTAGAAAATTTCGCAATTTTCCAACTTTGAATTTTTATGCCCTTAAATCACAGAGATATGTCACACAAAATACTTAATAAGTAACATTTCCCACATATCTACTTTACATCAGCACAATTTTGGAACCAAAATTTTTTTGTTAGGGAGTTATAAGGGTTAAAAGTTGACCAGCAATTTCTCATTTTTACAACACCAGTTTTTTTTTTAGGGACCACATCACATTTAAAGTCACTTTGAGGGGTCTATATGATAGAAAATACCCAAGTGTGACACCATTCTAAAAACTGCACCCCTCAAGGTGCTCAAAACCACATTCAAGAAGTTTATTAACCTCTCAGGTGTTTCACAGGAATTTTTGGAATGTTTAAAAACATTTAACTTTTTTTCACAAAAAATTCATTCAGCTCCAATTTGTTTTATTTTACCAAGGGTAACAGGAGAAATTGGACCCCAAAAGTTGTTGTAAAAATTTGTCCTGATTATGCTGATACCACATATGTGGTAAACCACTGTTTGGGCGCATGGCAGAGCTCGGAAGAGAAGGAGCACCGTTTGACTTTTCAATGCAACCCCCCACAAGTGACACCATTATGGAAAGTAGACCCCCTAAGGAACTTATCTAGATGTGTGGTGAGCACTTTGACCCACCAAGTGCTTCACAGAAGTTTATAATGTAGAGCCGTAAAAATAAAAAAATCAAATTTTTTCACAAGAATGATCATTTCGCCCCCAATTTTTTATTTTCCCAGGGGTAACAAAAGAAACTGTACCCCAAAGTTGTTGTGCAATTTGTCCTGAGTGCACTGATACCCCATATGTGGGGGTAAACCACTGTTTGGACGCATGGCAGAGCTTGGAAGGGAAGGAGCTCCATTTGGAATGCAGACTTAGATGGAATGGTCTGCAGGCGTCACATTGCATTTGCAGAGCCCCTGAGGTACCTAAACAGTAGAAACCCCCCACAAGTGACCCCATATTGGAAATCAGACCCCTAAGGACCTTATGTAGACATGTTGTGAGAACTTTGAACCCCCAAGTGTTTCACTACAGTTTATAATGCAGAGCTGTGAAAATAAAAAATCATTTTTTTTCACACAAATTATTTTTTAGCCCGCAGTTTTGTATTTTCCCTAAGGTAACAGGAGAAATTGGACCCTAAAAGTTATCAAATTTGTCCCGAGTACGCTGATACCCCATATGTGGGGGGAACCACCGTTTGGGCACATGGCAGAGCTCGGAAGGGAAGGAGCGCCGTTTGGAATGCAGACTTAGATGGCTTGGTCTGCAGGCGTCACTTCCCTGAGATGTGATCGCGTTGTATCGAGCATCACCTCCCTGCAGACCCCGGATCCAAAATGGCCGCGGGGCTCCTTCCTGGTCCTGCAGGGAGGTGGCTTTCAAGCGCCTGCTCAGAGCAGGCGCCAGGAAGCCTCCCTGCAGTGCCTGTCAGATAGCTGATCTGACACAGTGCATTGCAAAGTGTCAGATCAGCGATCTGTCACTATACTGTGATGTCCCCCCCCTGGGGCAATGTAAAAAAGTAAAAAAAAAAATCTACATGTGTGAAAAAAAAATTCCTAAATAAAAAATATATACTGTATATATTGTTCCAATAAATACATTCCTTTATCTAAATAAAAAAAAAAACAATAAAAGTACACATATTTAGTATCGCCGCGTCCGTAATGACCCGACCTATAAAACTGTTCCACTAGTTAACCTCTTCGGTGAACACCGTAAAAAAAAAAAAAAAAAAGAGGCAAAAAACAAAGCTTTATTATCATACCGCCGAACAAAAAGTGTTGTAACATGCGATCAGAAAGACAGAAATAACCATGGTACCGCTGAAAACGTCATCTTGTCCCACAAAAAACGAGCCGCCATACAGCATCATCAGCAAAAAAATAAAAAAGTTATAGTCCTCAGAATAAAGCGATTCAAAAATAATTATTTTTTCTATAAAATAGTTTTTATCGAATAAAAGCGCCAAAACATAAAAAAATGACATAAATGAGGTATCGCTGTAATTGTACTGACCCGAAGAATAAAACTGCTTTATCCATTTTACCAAAAGCGGAACGGTATAAATGCCCCCCAAAAGAAATTCATGAAAAGCTGGTTTTTGGTCATTTTGCCCCGCACAAAAATCGGAATAAAAAGCGATCAAAAAATTTCATGTGCCCGAAAATGTTACCAATAAAAACGTCAACTCGTCCTGCAAAAAACAAGACCTCACATGACTCTGTGGACCAAAATATGGAAAAATGATAGCTCTCAAAATGTGGTAACGCAAAAAACATTTTTTGCAATAAAAAGGGTATTTTAGTGTGTGACGGCTGCCAATCAAAAATCCGCTAGAAAACCCGCTATAAGTAGTAAATCAAACCCCGCTTCATCACCCCCTTAGTTAGGGAAAAAGTAAAAAAATGCATTTATTTCCATTTTCCCATTAGGGTTAGGGCTAGGGTTAGGGTTGGGGCTAGGGTTAGGGCTACAGTTAGGGTTGGGGCTAAAGTTAGGGTTGGGGCTAAAGTTAGGGTTTGGATTACATTTACGTTGGGAATAGGGTTGGGATTAGGGTTAAGGGTGTGTCAGGGTTACTGTTGAGATTAGGATTAGGGGTGTGTTTGGATTAGGGTTTCAATTATAATTGGGGGGTTTCCACTGTTTAGACACATCCGGGGCTCTCCAAATGCGACATGGCGTCCGATCTCAATTCCAGCCAATTCAGCGTTGAAAAAGTCAAACAGTGCTCCTTCCCTTCCAAGCTCTCCTGTGCGCCCAAACAGGGGTTTACCCCAACATATGGGGAATCAGCGTACTCAGGACACATTGGACAACAACTTTTGGGGTCCAATTTCTCCTGGTACCCTTGGGAAAATACAAAACTGGGGGCTAAAAAATATTTTTTGTGAAAAAAAGGATTTTTTATTTTCACGTCTCTGCATTATAAACTGTAGTGAAACACTTGGGGGTTCAAAGTTCTCACAACACATCTAGATAAGTTTCTTGGGGGGTCTAGTTTAAAATATGGGGTCACTTATATGGGGTTTCTACTGTTAATTACATCAGGGGCTTTGCAAATGCAACGTGATGCCTGCATACCACCAATCCATCTAAGTCTGCATTTCAAATGACGCTCCTTCCCTTCCGAGCTCTGCCATGCGCCCAAACGGTGGTTCCCCCCCACATATTGGGTATCAGCGTATTTCTCCTGTTACCCTTGGAAAAATACAAAACTGGGGGCTAAAATATAATTTTTGTGGGAAAAAATAATTTTTATTTTCACGGCTCTGCGTTATAAACTGTAGTTATACACTTGGGGGTTCAAAGCTCTCACAACACATCTAGATGAGTTCCTTAGGGGGTCTACTTTCCAAAATGGTGTCACTTGTGGGGGTTTCAATGTTTAGGCACATCAGGGGCTCTCCAAACGCAACATGGCGTCCCATCTCAATTCCAGTCAATTTTGAATTGAAAAGTCAAATGACGCTCCTTCGCTTCCGAGCTCTGCCATGCGCCCAAACAGTGGTTCCCCCCCACATATGAGGTATCAGCGTACTCAGGACAAATTGGACAACAACTTTTGGGGTCCAATTTCTTCTCTTACCCTTGGGAAAATATAAAATTGGGGGCGAAAAAATATGATTATTTATTTTTACTGCTCTGCATAATAAACGTCTGTGAAGCACTTGGTGGGTCAAAGTGCTCACCACACATCTAGATAAGTTCCTTAGGGGGTCTACTTTCCAAAATGGTGTCACTTGTGGGGGGTTTCAATGTTTAGGCACATCAGCGGCTCTCCAAACGCAACATGGCGTCCCATCTCAATTCCAGTCAATTTTGAATTGAAAAGTCAAATGACGCTCCTTCGCTTCCGAGCTCTGCCATGCTCCCAAACACTGGTTTACCCCCACATATGGGGTATCAGCATACTCAGGACAAATTGTACAATAACTTTTGGGGTCCGATTTCTTCTCTTACCGTTGTGAAAATAAAAATTTGGGGGCGAAAAGATCATTTTTGTGAAAAAATGATTTTTTATTTTTACGGCTCTGCATTATAAACTTCTGTGAAGCACTTGGTTGGTCAAAGTGCTCACCACACATCTAGATAAGTTCCTTCGGGGGTCTACTTTCCAAAATGGTGTCACTTGTGGGGGTTTCAATGTTTAGGCACATCAGGGGCCCTCCAAACGCAACATGGTGTCTCATCTCAATTCCAGTCAATTTTGCATTGAACAGTGGTTTACCCCCACATATGGGGTATCGGCGTACTCAAGACAAATTGTACAACAACTTTTGGGATCTATTTTCTCCTGTTACCCTTGGTAAAATAAAACAAATTGGAGCTGAAATAAATTTTTTGTGTAAAAAAGTTAAATGTTCATTTTTAATTAAACATTCCAAAAAACTACTGTGAAACACCTGAAGGGTTAATAAACTTCTTGAATGTGGATTTGAGCACCTTGAGGGGTGCAGGTTTTAGAATGGTGTCACACTTGGGTATTTTCTATCATATAGACCCCTCAAAATGACTTAAAATGAGATGTGGTCCCTAAAAAAATGGTGTTGTAAAAATGAGAAATTGCTGGTCAACTTTTAACCCATATAACTCCCTAACAAAAAATATTGGGTTCCAAAATTGTGCTGATGTAAAGTAGACATGTGGGAAATGTTACTTATTAAGTATTTTATGTGACATATCTGTGATTTAATTGCATAAAAATTCAAATTTGGAAAATTGCGAAATTTTAAAATTTTTTCGCCAAATTTCCATTTTTTTCACAAATAAACGCAGGTAATATAAAATAAATTTTACCACTATCATGAAGTACAATGTGTCACAAGAAAACAGTGACAAAATCACCAGGATCCGTTGAAGCGTTCCAGAGTTATAACCTCATAAAGGGACAGTGGTCAGAATTGTAAAAATTGGCCAGGTCATTAACGTGCAAACCACCCTTGGGGGTAAAGGGGTTAAATATCGGTACCACATCAATCATCCTCCAATGCTGTGGTAGAACACCTGTTACAAGAGTCTAAGAATATAAGATATAGTGGTCTGTCAATTACTGAGCTCAATTCCCTCAGTATCGCTGGATGAATGCCATCAGAGCCAGATGATTTGTCAGTGTTTAATTTTCTCAGAAGCAGATTTACTACTTCTTGTGTTAACCCCTTAATGACAAGAGGTATTTTTGTTTTTTCATTTTCATTTTTTGCTCACTTTCTTCCCAGAGCCATAACTTTTTCATATTTTGGTCAAAACAGCCTTGTGATGGCTTGTTTTTTGTGGGACGAATTTTATTTTTGAACGGCACCGTTGGTTTTAACATATTGTGTACTTGAAAATCGGAAAAAAAATTCTACGTTCGGTGAAATTGCAAAAAAAATGCAATCCCACAGTTGTTGTTTTTTTTTATTTTTTACATGTTCATTAAATGCTAAAACTGACCTGCCATTATAATTCTCCAGGTCATTATAGGTTAGTTTATATTTTTTTAAAAACATTTTTTTTTTACTTTTTGCATGCTTCAATAGTCTCCATGGGAGACTAGAAGCTGCAGTACTCTGATCGACTCGGCTACACACAAGCGATGATCAGATCGCCTGTATGTAGCAATCTGTCTGCTGGAGACATCTGGTTGTCATGCCGCGATGATCCGCGATCATTGATGGGGTCACCGATGGGCAGGATTTCCATCACGCTTAAAGCGTGAGTTAAATGCCGCTGTCAGAGATTGCCAGCAGCAATTAACTAGTTAACCGCTGCGGGTGGATCACGATTCCACCCGTGGCTGTTACAGGCACATGACACCTGTAATGTGCCCGAAAAGGTGCGGGCTCCGTAGCCAGCACCAAACAAGGGGAGTCCGACATTGGCGTACTATTACGCCCGATGTCAGAAAGGGGTTAAACTAATTATATTAGGTGGTGAACTTTGATTTTTGCCTTGTTGAATGATCCCTGGAACTTAATTCTTTGGTGAACACGGATGAAAAGTGCCTGTATAATATCGAAGTCTTTTCTTTGTCCTTTATTATTATCTACAGGTATACCATTTTTTTTTCTTCTTGGCATTAATATATTTATATAATTTTGGGGGATTTATTTTAATATTTATGTCCTTGGTCATTTGTTCTCTGTGGATAACTGTACCAGCTTCATTTCTTTTTTACATTTCTTACTTAGATCTTTAGACTCCTGAAACGCTATTTCTGTATTCTCGGCCTTCAAGGTTTTAAATGCAATTTATTTTAGTCTTATTAAACTTTGTAGCGTCTTATTTATCCATAATTGTTTATTTTTATTCCTGGGCATTTTATAACCATAGCGTATAAGTTGTCTGCAGGATTCTAGTAGTATATCCTTAAATATGCCCCATTTATGGTATGGTTGGTACACTGGCGTAGCTAGAGCTTTTGCCGCCCGGGGCTGTTTCCGAGTTTGGCGCCCCCCCATTGCCGTCACTCAACGCCGGGCACCGCCCCCTCGGCACTGTTTACCCATGAAATCCGGTGCCTGCGCTGTGTATCGCTGTTTGGTGCAGGCGCAGAGAGCTCTGGCCGTCTGACATCACAGCCAGGCTTGCAGACTGCGCCTGTGCGGCCACCCACCTTGGTAATCCCAGCCCCGCAGTGTGTTATGCATTATGCAGAGTGCGGGGCTGGGATTCACAAGCAGGGCGGCCGCACAGGCGCAGTGTCCAGCATTGCCCCAGTGTGTCCAGCATTGCCCCAGTGTGTCCAGCATTGCCCCAGTGTGTCCAGCAATCTGCCCCAGTGTCCAGCATTGCCCCCAGTGTGTCCAGCAATCTGTCCCAGTGTCCAGCATTGCCCCCAGTGTGTCCAGCAATCTGCCCCAGTGTCCAGCATTGCCCCCAGTGTGTCTCCAGCAATCTGCCCCCAGTGTGTCTCCAGCAATCTGCCCCCAGTGTGTCTCCAGCATATTGCCCCCCAGTCTGTCTCCAGCATATTGCCCCCAGTCTGTCTCCAGCATATTGCCCCCAGTCTGTCTCCAGCATATTACCCCCAGTCTGTCAGACATAAAAAAAAAAAAAAAAAAAAATAAAATCCTCACCTCTCCCGTTCCCAGCGCAGGTCCGATGCACTCAGCGTCTCTCCGGCTTTGCAATGCTCAGGACAGAGAGGCTGAGCGCGCAGTGATGACGTCATCGCACCCTCTTCCCTGAGGCGTCGCAGAGTCAGAGGGCGCCGAAGACGCTGCAGCTGCCGCAGGAACCAGGAGAGGTGAGTATTAGAAGGGGGGGCCCAATGCCAGCGCTGGTATCGGGGTCGTGGTGGCGGTCGGCGCCGCCCGAAGATTTAAAGGGCCCGCGTCTTTTTTTTTTTTTTCCTCCTCCTTCTCTCTGGGTCGGAGCCGCCCCCGGCATTGTGCCACCCAGGGCGGCCCGCCCCTCGCGCACCCCCCTTCCTACGCCACTGGGTTGGTATCCCCAGTTACCAGGAAATGGTCCCAGTCTACACGATTAAGCTTTTACCTTAATTTGTTGAAATCAGCTTTTCTAAAGTTCCAGGTTTTTGCATTTCCGCTTTTGAATGTTTGATTAAAAATTACTTTGAAACTTACCATATTATGGTCAGTGTCACTGCATCCCAAATGCTCCCTGAATTGTAGATCTGAAATTGTATCTGATTTATTTGACAGAACCAGATCCAGCAGATTACCTCCCCTTGTCGGTTCATCTACCAGATGAAAGGTAATTGTCCTGAATTGTGGATAAGGACTTGCAGTTTTTAGCAAAACCAGAAAATTCTATGTCCCATTGAATGTATGGATAGTTCAAATCCCCCATAATAAGGACCCTATTATTATTTTTTGCCATTTTAATTTGCTTTTGCATTTCCTCCTCTACCTGTTCAGCTATATCAGGAGGCTTGTAGCAAACTCCAATTAGTAGCTTTCCATTATTGCTATCCACATATACATTTACCCATACTGACTCTACATTGGTGCAGCTCCCCCCAATGTCATCATTGAGCACTGGTCTCAAGTTAGATTTCATAAAAATACACACCCCTCCTGCTTTTCTGTCCTTTCCAAATGTAGTGTGACCTTCTATGTTTGTGATCCAGTCATGGCTTTCGTCTAGCCAGGTTTCCGTAATGCCCACCACTTCGTGTTCTGTGGCTAACATAAGACTCTACAGTTCATACATTTTGTTTGCAAGACTTCTTGCATTTGCCAGTAGACATTTAATACTATTAGCACATTTATTACTCCTTCTCACCTTCCTATGTTCCTTGCATGTCCCAGCCATCCCAAATCCTCATTGACCAACTGTCTCACTCTATCCCTTTTAGCACATCTACCCTCCTTCCCCTAGATCCTAGTTTAAAAGCTCATCCATCCGTCTGACCATTTATTCCCCAAGCACAGCTGTACACTCCCCATTTAGGTTTAACCAGTCTCTACTGTAGAGCCTGCAGCTGACGGAGTAGTCAACCCACTTCTCCATGAACCCAAACCCTTCCTTCCTGCACCAATTTCTAAGCCACTTATTTATCTCCCTAAGCTCCTGCTGTCTTTCTAGTGACACTTGTGGTATCGGCAGTATTTCTGAAAATACCACCTTGGAGGTCCTGGCCTTCAGCTTCTCTTCTAGTTCCCTCTGATGATTTTTAAGGACCTTCCACCTCCCTCTAACTTTGTCATTGGTACCGATGTGTGACGCTGGGTTTTTCCCAGCCCCTCCCAGCAATGCTATATAGCTCTATACGTGCTAACCACCAGCTCTTATTCCTCCTCCTCAGCATCTATATCCTCCTTGACACCCAATCTGCATTGAGCAGATGTACTCACGCTGGCTACAATCACTCTGTCATGTCTTCCTCCATCCCCACCTGATCCACACATTCAAAGCTTCATGTTTTATTGTGAGCAACTGTTTAAGTAGGCAAAGAAGCGGAATAGTTGAGCTGACTATGGAGTCATCGCCGCTCACCATTTTTGTGAAGTTTGCAAAGTCTTGGAGAATCAAACAAATGTCAGACGTCCATGCCCACTATTCAGTTATGTGCGGAGGCTGACCAGAATATTGATAGGCGTGTTGGAACTGGTACTCAACGACTGGCTTCTTCTGCTCACAAAGCCATGCCAGGATGTGCAGTTCCAGCGCATGGTGACATCACACACCAGTTGGTGAACTGGCAACTGATTGTGCAGCTGCAGCACCCCCAGAGCAGTGGCAGCTGTAGCCGACTTGCGGATATGGGCGCTGACATAGGGTACCTTGACCAGAAGCTCTGGCAAGTCTGAGTAGGTTTTCAGAAACTGCTTAACTACCAAGTTGAGCATGTGTCAAGCATAGTACATGTATGAGGTTGCCAATCTTCATAGCTGCCACCAGGTTACACCCATTATCACACACAACCACTCCGGGTTGGAGGTTCAGCAGCAAAAAACCCAGATCTGTCTGGTCTTTTAAGTAACACTGCCACAGTGTGTCTTCTAGACAAATTAGCTTCACCAGAGCCTGATAAAGCTAATTTGAGACTGTGATGCAGAGCTTCTGGCTGATGTGGATGACGTGCTGTGAGATAGTACATCGGAGATGAAGGATGTGCAGGATCTGTTGTAGGAGGTGGAGGAAACCCAGATAGTAGCAGGGCCAGCAATCTTCTGCATTGGGAGTACATGCGCCATGCTAGGGTGTGACGTGGACCCAAGCCTCCACAATGTTCACCAAGTGTGCCATCAAGTAAATGTAGTGTCCCCGGCTACAAGTGTTTATCCACATGTCAGTTGTTAAGTGAACAATTCCAGTAAGTGCATTGCTAAGGGCACGGGTGATGTTCTTGGACATGTGCTGGTACAAGGTGGGGACACCACACCGGGAGAAAAAGTGGGATGGGGACCGAGTATCGAGAACAGCTGCTGCCATGAGTCGGAAATCTTCCATTTCTACCAGCCTAGATGGCAACATTTCCACAGCAAGCAGCCTGGAAATGTGCCTGTTTAGCATTTGGACCTTTGTTGTTAAAAATACCCTCATTCATAAAGGGCTCGGGAGATTTTTTGTTAGCGTTAAAGGATTTGGACTGGCAAGCTAACTTTTCATTAGCCTCAATTGATATAGTTAATCTATATACCAGAATTCCACAAAGAAAGGGTTTGGAGGCAATACATAAAATTCTTCTGAATACAGATAAAGATCTCAACTTTATTTTTTTTTGCATTAGACAGTTTAGAATTTGTCTTATCCCATAATGCTTTTAAATTTATGAACAGATGGTACCTTCAAAGAACCGGTACCGCAATGGGTACACCAGTGGCATGCGTTTTCGCAAACCTGTTTTTAGTAACAAAGCAAAATCTGTGTAATAGATACAACCATATGAATAATCCTATAAACCACAATACCAATACAGCAAAAAGGACTAATAAAACGTAACTTTTAATACTAAAAGTAACCTAAAAGACAAATCACCCAAGTGAAAAATAAAGCAAAAAAAAAAACAGTGCTATGTCTCTACCATATGACGTAATGGTCAATAGAGACTAGTGAGCCCTATAAAGGATAAAAAGGAACTCGACTGTCATGACAACAGCCAGAATCCTTATTACTGAGGCAGAAAAAATGAAAAAGCTGTGCCACCAATATCAAATGTGATCACAGCAAATCTCCTGCACTCAGTCGCATAAGACCAAAAAGACAGTCATAGCATGTATTGTAAACAGTGCCTGCTGATATTGAATAAATATGAATATAAATAAGGAACGGTCTCACCAATTCCACAACGAGGGCAACGAAGCACCGGATGATCCCGTTAGGTAGACATCCAGGATACGAAGGGATGACAGTCCCTATATCAATCCCTATGGGGCTGTCAATAGTCTATCCCCCAAAGCTCCTGCCCTTACAAGGGCAGTCCACAACTACCCCTAAACATAGGAAGCCCTGCACTCTCCCTTATAAATTCATCCCTACGCGTTTCGTCCAAGCCAACTCTTCAGGGGACATGCTTGCTTGTAGAGAAGTAGTGCCTATATATTAAAGAAGAGGGAAATAAAGTCCTGCCGCCCTCTATGCTGTCCTGCAGAGAGTGAGGTGAAGATAGGGCCTTAATAAGTAGGAGCCAGGATGTGAAAAAAACATCTACTGGCCTCCTATAGGGCAAACACTTAGTACATATTAGCATAAACAGGCTGTTACAAAATGCGGAATGCAGCGAATCCACGCTGCGGATGTACTCAAAATAGTGTATAATATGAGTGTAAATCATACCGTGTACAAAATATACAGCGATAGCGCTCACCCCGGAAGCGATGATGCACACCGGACTAAACGTGGGATGCCTGATTCTAGGAGCAATACCAGAACTTCCTGTCTTGCGCACTGTGACCGGAAGTTACTGTTGCCCGGCAACCGATATTGCCGGGCCGATATTTGTTTAATTGTAGTCCGTCTTTTGACATGACGTACAGTCATGTTACGGTTGCTAGGTTACGAACATTTCCGGTACAGTGCTGTGTTAGCTATTAAACCAATAGGCAGATTTGTATCACGCTGCCTAAGGAATTATATACTTTGGGCTATCTCTTGTTTTGTTACCATACCGCTCCTTTTTGGGCGATTTGTGCCGGTACCTGCCGGTCTGAGTCTGAGCTTTCAGCTCGCACTGTGGTTGCCGGGCAACGGTAACTTCCGGTCACAGTGCGCAAGACAGGAAGTTCTGGTATTGCTCCTAGAATCAGGCATCCCACGTGCAGTCCGGCGTGCATCATCGCTTCCGGGGTGAGCGCTATCTCCTCTGTATATTTTGTACACGGTATGATTTACACTCATATTATACACTATTTTGAGTACATCTGCAGCGTGGATTCGCTGCATTCCGCATTTTATAACAGCCTGTTTATGCTAATATGTACTAAGTGTTTGCCCTATAGGAGGCCAGTAGATTTTTTTTCACATCCTGGCCCCTACTTATTAAGGCCCTATCTTCACCTCACTCTCTGCAGGACAGCATAGAGGGCGGCAGGACTTTATTTCCCTCTTCTTTAATATATAGGCACTACTTCTCTACAAGCAAGCATGTCCCCTGAAGAGTTGGCTTGGACAAAACGCGTAGGGACGAATTTATAAGGGAGAGTGCAGGGCTGCCTATGTATAGGGGTAGTTGTGGACTGGGCAGAAGCTTTGGGGGATAGACTATTGACAGCCCCATAGGGATTGATATAGGGACTGTCATCCCTTCGTACCCTGGATGTCTACCTAACAGGGGATCATCCGGTGCTTCGTTGCCCTAGTTGTGGAATTGGTGAGACCGTTCCTTATTTATATTCATATTTATTAAATATCAGCAGGCACTGTTTACAATACTGTTGTGAACTCTATTTTTAGGCTCCCTCTAGTGGTCACAAGCGGTACTGTGTAGTGTTGTCTTTCTGCAGGTTGGCTGCATCAGCTGGTTCGTTATCCTTGGTTGGTTTCCTATTTAGCTCACCTGGATACTCAGTTCCTTGCCTGCTATCAATGTATTCAGTGCTCTTCAGATTCCTTGTGATTACCTTGCTCCCAGCCTCTCCAAGACAAGCTAAGTTTTTGTCCGTTCATTTTTTGATTATCAGCATTCATCATGTTTCTTGTCCAGCTTGCTAAGATGTGATCTCCTCGCTTGCTGGTTGCTCTAGGGGACTGAGTTTCTCCCCCCACACCGTTAGTTGGTGCGGGGGTTCTTGAAATCTCAGTGTGGATATTTTGTAAGGGTTTTTTACTGACCGCACAGACCCCTTTACTATTTTCTGCTATCTAGTATTAGTGGGCCTCATTTGCTGAATCTGTTTTCACCCCTGTGTATGTGCCTTCCTCTTACCTCACCGTTATTATTTGTTGGGGGCTTCTATATCTTTGGGGATTATTTCTCTGGAGGCAAGAGAGGTCTTTCTTTCTTTCTCTCTAGGGGTAGTTAGTTCCTCAGGCTGGCTCGAGACGTCTAGGATTTTTAGGCACGTTCACCGGCTACTTCTAGTGTGTTTGGATAGGTTCAGATTTGCGGTCAGTCCAGTTTGCCACCTCCCTAGAGCTTGTCCTATGTTTGTTACTTAGCTGGAGTAATTCGTGATCCTCAACCACTAAGGATCATAACAGTATAGCAGGCCAAAAAAAGTGTTTAATGCATCGCAGAAGTGGGATAAAAAGAAGACCTGAGTACATTTTTTTTTTCTCCTCCTGCTTTTCCTTTGCTGCAGTCTGTTTAGCTTCTTTCATCCCCTTGAACTCTGGGTGGTTTTGAGCTCAGCTGCAGACATGAATGTTCAGACTCTGACTTCTAGTGTGGATCATCTTACTGCACGGGTGCAAAGTATTCAGGATTTTGTTATTCATAGCCCTATGTCAGAACCAAAGATACCCATTCCTGAGTTGTTTTCTGGAGATAGATCTAGGTTTCAGAATTTTAAGAATAATTGTAAGTTATTTCTGTCTCTGAGACCTCGTTCCTCTGGTGATTCCGCTCAGCAAGTTAAAATTGTTATCTCCTTGTTGCGTGGCGACCCTCAAGATTGGGCTTTCTCTCTGGCGCCAGGAGATCCTGCATTGCTTAATGTAGATGCATTTTTTCTGGCTCTTGGACTGCTTTATGAGGAGCCTAATCTTGAGAATCAGGCAGAAAAAGCATTGCTGGCTATTTCTCAAGGCCAGGATGAAGCAGAGGTGTATTGTCAAAAATTTCGGAAATGGTCGGTGCTTACTCAATGGAATGAGTGTGCCCTGGCTGCAAATTTCAGAGACGGTCTTTCTGAGGCCGTTAAGAATGTTATGGTGGGGTTTCCCACCCCTACAAGTCTGAGTGATTCTATGGCTTTAGCCATTCAGGTTGATCGGCGTTTGCGGGAGCGCAAATCTGCTCTGTTGTGAATTTGGATTCTGGGCTCCCCCGGTGGCCGCTTGTGGAATTGGATTTGTCATCCTCTTTCCTGTTTCACCTGGTTCCATCAGTAGTGGGTGTCGCTATTTAAGCTCATTTCTCTGGTGGTTTCTTGCCGGTCAACAATGTTATCTGATGCCTCTCAGTGCTTGTTCCTGCTTCTAGACAACTGCTAGATAAGTTGGACTTTTGTCCATGTTTCATTTTGCCTATTTGTTCCAGTTCACAGCTGAAGTTTTGTTACTGTGTCTGGAAAGCTCTCGTTGATCAGGGATTGCTACTCTGGCGTTATGAGTTAATGCCAGAGTTTAAGGTAATCTCTGGATGGTGTTTTGTTAGTGTTTTTCTGCTGACCATGAAAGTATACTATCTGTCTTCTGCTATCTAGTAAGCGGACCTCAAATTTGCTAAGACTATTTTCCTGCTGCGTTTGTTGTTTCATCTGAACTCACCGTCATTATATGTGGGGGGCTACTGTCTTCTTTGGAATATTTCTCTAGAGGTGAGCCAGGTCTTATATTTCCCTCTGCTAGCTATTTAGGTCTTAGGCCAGAGCTGGGCATCTAGCTATAAATAGGAAATGCTACCTGGCTATTTCTAGTTGCGCGGCAGGCTTAGTTCATGGTCAGTATAGTTCCATCTTCCGAGAGCTTGTCCCTCTATAGGCTTGCTATGATCTCTGCCTGCAGAGATCATGACAGTTTGACCGGCCAATAAAGTGTTAAAGACCCAGGTTGAGAAAGGAGAGTTATAAGAAGTCTGCTGGAATTTTTTTTTTTTTTTTTTTTTTTTTTTTTTTTTCCTCCAGTTTGCCTTGCTGCAGTCTTTTTTCTCTCTCTCCTCCTAATCTCTGTATGGCTCTGTGTGCACCTGACAATAATGGATCTTCAGAGTGTAACTGCGGGTTTGAATAATCTCATCATGAAAGTACAAAATTTACAAGATTTTGTGGTACATGCTCCGGTATCTGAGCCGAGAATTCCTTTGCCGGAGTTCTTCACAGGGAATAGAGCTAGCTTCCAGAATTTCCGAAATAATTGTAAGCTTTATTTGTCCCTGAAGTCTCGTTCAGCTGGAGACCCTGCTCAGCAGGTTAGGATTGTGATTTCCTTGCTCAGGGGTGACCCTCAAGATTGGGCCTTCTCATTGCCAGCAGGGGATCCTGCGTTGCGCGATGTGGATGCGTTTTTTCTGGCCTTGGGCTTGCTTTATGAGGAACCTCATTTGGAACTTCAGGCAGAAAAAACTTTGATGGCACTATCTCAGGGGCAAGACGAAGCTGAAGTTTACTGCCAAAAATTCCGTAAATGGTCTGTGCTTACTCAGTGGAATGAGTGCGCCTTGGCGGCAACTTTCAGAGAAGGCCTCTCTGATGCCGTTAAGGATGTTATGGTGGGGTTCCCTGTGCCTGCAGGTCTGAATGAGTCCATGACAATGGCTATTCAGATTGATAGGCGTCTGCGGGAGCGCAAACCGGTGCACCATCTGGCGGTGTCTTTGGAAAAGACGCCAGAAAGTATGCAGTGTGATAGAATTCTGTCCAGGAGCGAGCGACAGAATTTTAGACGGAAGAATGGATTGTGCTTCTATTGTGGGGATTCTACTCATGTTATATCAGCATGCTCTAGGCGTACAAAGAAGCTTGATAAATCTGTTTCCATTGGCACCATTCAGTCTAAGTTTATTTTGTCTGTAACCCTGATTTGCTCTTTGTCATCCATTGCCACGGACGCCTATGTTGACTCTGGCGCCGCTCTGAGTCTTATGGATTGGTCCTTTGCCAATCGTTGTGGTTTTGATTTAGAGCCTTTGGAGACTCTTATTCCTCTGAAGGGGATTGACTCCACCCCATTGGCTAATAATAAACCACAATACTGGACACAAGTAACCATGCGTATCAATCCGGATCACCAGGAGATTATTCGTTTCCTGGTGCTGTATAATTTACATGACGATTTGGTACTGGGATTGCCATGGTTGCAGTCTCACAACCCAGTCTTGGACTGGAGAGCAATGTCTGTGTTGAGCTGGGGATGTAAGGGTATTCATGGGGACTTACCTGTGGTTTCTATTTCGTCGTCCATTCCCTCTGAAGTCCCTGAGTTCCTCTCTGATTATCAAGACGTCTTTGACGAACCCAAGCTTGGGTCGTTACCTCCGCACCGTGAGTGCGATTGTGCCATAGATTTGATACCGGGTTGCAAATATCCAAAGGGTCGTTTGTTTAATCTGTCTGTGCCGGAACATGCTGCTATGCGGGAATATATAAAGGAGTCTTTGGAAAAGGGACATATTCGTCCATCTTCTTCTCCCTTGGGAGCTGGGTTTTTCTTTGTCTCAAAAAAGGACGGCTCTTTGAGACCATGTATTGATTATCGGCTTCTGAATAAGATCACTGTTAAGTATCAATACCCATTGCCATTGCTTACTGATTTGTTTGCTCGTATAGAGGGTGCTAAGTGGTTCTCTAAAATTGATCTTCGTGGGGCGTATAATTTGGTGCGGATCAGGCAGGGGGATGAGTGGAAGACCGCATTTAATACGCCCGAGGGCCACTTTGAGTATTTGGTCATGCCTTTTGGTCTTTCTAATGCCCCTTCAGTTTTCCAGTCTTTTATGCATGATATTTTCCGCGATTTTCTGGATAAATTTATGATAATATATCTGGATGATATTCTGATTTTTTCTGATGATTGGGACTCTCATGTCCAGCAGGTCAGGAGAGTTTTTCAGGTTCTGCGGTCTAATTCTTTATGTGTGAAGGGGTCTAAGTGCGTTTTTGGGGTCCAGAAAATTTCCTTTTTGGGGTATATTTTTTCTCCCTCTTCCATTGAGATGGATCCCGTCAAGGTGCAAGCTATTTGTGACTGGACTCAGCCCTCCTCTCTTAAGGGTCTTCAGAGATTTTTGGGCTTTGCCAACTTTTACCGCCGATTTATTGCTGGTTTTTCGGATGTCGTTAAACCACTGACTGATTTGACCAGACAAGGCGCTGATGTTGCTAATTGGTCCCCTCATGCTGTAGAGGCCTTTCAGGAGCTTAAGCACCGTTTTGCCTCTGCCCCTGTGTTGCGTCAGCCTGATGTGAATCTGCCTTTTCAGGTTGAGGTTGACGCTTCGGAGATCGGAGCTGGGGCAGTGTTGTCGCAGAAAGGTTCCGCCTGCTCCGTCATTAGGCCTTGTGCCTTCTTTTCTCGCAAATTTTCGCCCGCAGAGCGGAATTATGATGTTGGGAATCGGGAGCTTTTGGCCATGAAGTGGGCGTTTGAGGAGTGGCGCCATTGGCTAGAGGGGGCTAAGCATCAGGTGGTGGTATTGACTGACCACAAAAATTTGATTTATCTTGAGACTGCCAGGCGCCTGAATCCTAGACAGGCGCGCTGGTCTTTATTTTTTTCTCGCTTTAATTTTGTGGTGTCATACCTACCGGGTTCTAAGAATGTTAAGGCAGATGCCCTTTCTAGGAGTTTTGACCCGGACTCTCCTGGTAATTCTGAACCCACAGGTATCCTTAGGGAGGGAGTAATTTTGTCGGCCGTTTCTCCTGATCTGCGGCGGTCCTTGCAAGAGTTTCAGGCGGATAGACCGGATCGTTGTCCGCCTGATAGACTGTTTGTTCCGGATGATTGGACCAGTAGAGTCATCTCTGAGGTACATTCTTCTGCATTGGCAGGTCATCCCGGAATTTTTGGTACCAGGGATTTGGTGGCAAGATCCTTCTGGTGGCCTTCCCTGTCACGAGATGTGCGAGTCTTTGTGCAGTCATGTGACATTTGTGCTCGGGCCAAGTCTTGTAGTTCTCGGGCTAGCGGACTGCTGTTGCCCTTGCCTATTCCTAAGAGGCCTTGGACACACATCTCGATGGATTTTATTTCAGATCTGCCTGTTTCCCAGAAGATGTCTGTCATCTGGGTGGTCTGTGACCGTTTCTCTAAAATGGTCCATTTGGTTCCTCTGCCCAAGTTGCCTTCTTCTTCTGAGTTGGTTCCTCTGTTTTTTCAGAATGTTGTCCGATTGCACGGTATTCCTGAGAATATTGTTTCTGACAGAGGTACCCAATTTGTGTCTAGATTTTGGCGGGCATTCTGTGCTAGGATGGGCATAGATTTGTCTTTTTCATCTGCTTTTCACCCTCAGACTAATGGCCAGACCGAGCGGACTAATCAGACCCTGGAGACATATCTGAGGTGTTTTGTCTCTGCTGACCAGGATGATTGGGTTGCTTTTTTGCCATTGGCAGAGTTCGCCCTCAATAATCGGGCCAGCTCTTCCACCTTGGTGTCCCCGTTTTTCTGTAATTCGGGGTTTCACCCTCGATTTTCCTCCGGTCAGGTGGAATCCTCGGATTGTCCTGGAGTGGATGCGGTGGTGGAGAGATTGCATCACATCTGGGGGCAGGTTATGGACAATTTGAAGTTGTCCCAGGAGAAGACTCAGCGTTTTGCCAACCGTCATCGTCGTGTTGGTTCTCGGCTTTGTGTTGGAGATTTGGTGTGGTTGTCTTCTCGTTTTGTCCCTATGAGGGTCTCTTCTCCTAAGTTTAAACCTCGGTTCATCGGCCCTTATAGAATATTGGAGATTCTTAATCCTGTTTCTTTCCGTTTGGACCTCCCTGCGTCCTTTTCCATTCATAACGTTTTTCATCGGTCGTTATTGCGCAGGTATGAGGTACCTGTTGTACCTTCAGTTGAGCCTCCTGCTCCGGTGTTGGTTGAGGGTGAGTTGGAGTACGTTGTGGAGAAAATTTTGGACTCTCGTGTTTCCAGACGGAGACTCCAGTATCTGGTCAACTGGAGGGGTTACGGCCAGGAGGATAATTCTTGGGTCAATGCATCTGATGTTCATGCTTCCGATCTTGTTCGTGCCTTTCATAGGGCTCATCCTGGTCGCCCTGGTGGATCTGGTGAGGGTTCGGTGCCCCCTCCTTGAGGGGGGGGTACTGTTGTGAATTTGGATTCTGGGCTCCCCCGGTGGCCGCTTGTGGAATTGGATTTGTCATCCTCTTTCCTGTTTCACCTGGTTCCATCAGTAGTGGGTGTCGCTATTTAAGCTCATTTCTCTGGTGGTTTCTTGCCGGTCAACAATGTTATCTGATGCCTCTCAGTGCTTGTTCCTGCTTCTAGACAACTGCTAGATAAGTTGGACTTTTGTCCATGTTTCATTTTGCCTATTTGTTCCAGTTCACAGCTGAAGTTTTGTTACTGTGTCTGGAAAGCTCTCGTTGATCAGGGATTGCTACTCTGGCGTTATGAGTTAATGCCAGAGTTTAAGGTAATCTCTGGATGGTGTTTTGTTAGTATACTTTCATGGTCAGCAGAAAAACACTATCTGTCTTCTGCTATCTAGTAAGCGGACCTCAAATTTGCTAAGACTATTTTCCTGCTGCGTTTGTTGTTTCATCTGAACTCACCGTCATTATATGTGGGGGGCTACTGTCTTCTTTGGAATATTTCTCTAGAGGTGAGCCAGGTCTTATATTTCCCTCTGCTAGCTATTTAGGTCTTAGGCCAGAGCTGGGCATCTAGCTATAAATAGGAAATGCTACCTGGCTATTTCTAGTTGCGCGGCAGGCTTAGTTCATGGTCAGTATAGTTCCATCTTCCGAGAGCTTGTCCCTCTATAGGCTTGCTATGATCTCTGCCTGCAGAGATCATGACACTGCTCATCCTTTGGCGGTATTTTCTGGACAGAGACATGAGTCTATGCAATGTGACCAAACTCTGACCAGAATTGAGCGACAAAGTCATAGACGTCAAAATGGGTTGTGCTTTTATTGTGGTGATTCTACTCAGGTTATCTCAGCATGCTCTAAACGCTTAAAAAAAATCGCTAAACCTTTCACCATTGGTACTATACAGCCTAAATTTATTTTGTCTGTTACTTTGATTTGTTCTTTGTCGTCCTACCCGGTTATGGCTTTTGTGGATTCGGGTGCTGCCCTGAATCTGATGGATTTGTCGTTTGCCAGGCGCTGTGGTTTTGTCCTGGAGCCTTTGGAATTTCCTATTCCTCTGAGGGGAATTGATGCTACGCCATTGGCTGAGAATAAGACTCAGTATTGGATGCAAATGACCATGTGCATGACTCCCGTACATCAGGAGGTGATTCGCTTTCTTGTTCCTCATAATTTGCATGATGTTGTCGTTTTGGGTCTGCCATGGCTGCAGACTCATAATCCAGTTTTAGATTGGAAAGCTATGTCTGTGTCAAGTTGGGGTTGTCAGGGAATTCATGGCGATACTCCGTTGGTGTCTATTGCTTCTTCTACTCCTTCTGAGGTCCCTGAGTTTTTGTCTGACTACCAGGATGTATTTGATGAGCCCAGGTCCAGTGCCCTGCCCCCTCATAGGGATTGTGACTGTGCTATAAATTTAATTCCTGGTAGTAAATTCCCTAAGGGACGACTTTTTAATCTGTCTATACCAGAGCATGCCGCGATGCGGAGTTATATAAAGGAGTCTTTGGAGAAGGGACATATTCGCCCATCTTCTTCCCCTCTTGGTGCAGGATTTTTTTTTGTGGCCAAGAAGGACGGTTCTTTGAGACCTTGTATAGATTATCGTCTTCTGAATAAAATCACAGTCAAATTTCAGTATCCTTTGCCACTATTGTCTGATTTGTTTGCTCGGATTAAGGGGGCCAGTTGGTTCACTAAGATAGATCTCCGTGGTGCGTATAACCTTGTGCGCATTAAGCAGGGAGATGAATGGAAAACAGCATTTAATATGCCCGAAGGCCATTTTGAGTACTTAGTGATGCCTTTTGGACTCTCTAATGCTCCTTCTGTGTTTCAGTCCTTCATGCATGACATCTTCCGAGAATATCTGGATAAATTTATGATTGTTTATCTGGATGACATTTTGGTCTTTTCTGATGATTGGGAGTCTCATGTGAAGCAGGTCAGGATGGTGTTTCAGGTCCTGCGTGCTAATGCTATATTTGTGAAGGGCTCAAAATGCCTCTTTGGAGTACAGAAGGTCTCCTTTTTGGGTTTTATTTTTTCTCCTTCTACTGTGGAGATGGACCCAGTCAAGGTCCAGGCTATTCATGACTGGACTCAGCCTACGTCTGTTAAGAGTCTTCAGAAGTTCTTGGGTTTTGCTAATTTTTACCGTCGTTTCATCGCTAATTTTTCTAGCGTGGTTAAACCTTTGACGGATTTGACCAAGAAGGGTTCTGATGTGACTAATTGGTCTCCTGCGGCCGTGGAGGCCTTTCAGGAACTGAAGCACCGGTTTTCTTCAGCTCCAGTCTTATGTCAACCAGATGTCTCTCTCCCCTTCCAGGTCGAGGTTGATGCTTCTGAGATTGGAGCAGGGGCTGTTTTGTCGCAGAGAAGCTCTGATGGCTCTGTGATGAAGCCATGTGCTTTCTTTTCAAGAAAGTTTTCGCCTGCCGAGCGGAATTATGATGTTGTTAATCGGGAGTTGTTGGCTATGAAGTGGGCATTTGAGGAGTGGCGACATTGGCTCGAAGGAGCTAAACATCGTGTGGTGGTCTTGACTGATCACAAAAACCTGATTTACCTCGAATCTGCCAAGCGCCTGAATCCTAGACAGGCTCGTTGGTCGCTGTTTTTCTCCCGTTTCAACTTCGTGGTCTCATACCTGCCTGGTTCGAAGAACGTGAAGGCTGATGCACTTTCTAGGAGTTTTGTGCCTGACTCTCCGGGAGTTTCTGAGCCGGCTGGTGTTCTCAGAGAGGGAGTGATTTTGTCTGCCATTTCCCCAGATTTGCGACGAGTGCTGCAGAAATTTCAGGCGGATAGACCTGACTGTTGCCCACCAGAGAGACTGTTTGTCCCGGATAGATGGACCAGCAGAGTTATTTCCAAGGTTCATTCTTCGGTGTTGGCGGGTCATCCTGGGATTTTTGGTACCAGAGATTTGGTGGCTAGGTCCTTCTGGTGGCCTTCCTTGTCGCGGGATGTGCGTTCCTTTGTGCAGTCTTGTGGGATTTGTGCTCGGGCTAAGCCTTGCTGTTCTCGTGCCAGCGGTTTGCTTTTGCCTTTGCCTGTCCCGAAAAGGCCTTGGACGCACATTTCCATGGATTTTATTTCGGATCTTCCAGTATCTCAGAAAATGTCTGTCATCTGGGTGGTGTGTGATCGTTTTTCCAAGATGGTCCATTTGGTGCCCTTGCCTAAGTTGCCTTCCTCCTCTGATTTGGTTCCTCTATTTTTTCAGAATGTGGTTCGCTTGCACGGCATTCCTGAAAATATTGTGTCTGATAGAGGATCCCAGTTTGTGTCCAGGTTTTGGCAGACTTTTTGTGCTAAGATGGGCATTGATTTATCTTTTTTGTCGGCCTTCCATCCTCAGACTAATGGCCAAACCGAGCGAACTAATCAGACGTTGGAAACTTATTTGAGATGTTTTGTTTCTGCCGATCAGGATGATTGGGTGACTTTTTTGCCATTGGCCGAGTTTGCCCTTAATAATCGGGCTAGTTCTGCTACTTTGGTTTCGCCTTTTTTCTGCAATTCTGGTTTCCATCCTCGTTTTTCCTCGGGTCAGGTTGAGTCTTCTGACTGTCCTGGGGTGGATTCTGTGGTGGATAGGTTGCAGCAGATTTGGAACCATGTGGTGGACAATTTGAGGTTGTCACAGGAGAAGGCTCAGCGCTTTGTTAAACGCCGCCGCGGTGTGGGTCCCCGACTTCGTGTTGGGGATTTGGTGTGGCTGTCTTCTCGGTATGTTCCTATTAAGGTCTCCTCTCCTAAATTCAAGCCTCGCTTCATCGGTCCTTATAAGATCTTGGAAATCCTTAACCCGGTGTCTTTTCGTTTGGATCTCCCAGCATCATTTGCCATTCATAATGTGTTCCATAGGTCTTTGTTGTGGAGGTATGTGGTACCTGTGGTTCCTTCTGTTGAGCCTCCTGCTCCGGTGCTGGTCGAGGGAGAATTGGAGTACGTGGTGGAGAAGATTTTGGATTCTCGTATCTCTAGACGGAGGCTTCAGTATTTGGTGAAGTGGAAGGGCTATGGTCAAGAGGATAATTCCGTGCCTTCCATGCGGCTCATCCTGATCGCCCTGGGGGTCTTGATGAGGGTTCGGTGACCCCTCCTCAAGGGGGGGGGTACTGTTGTGAACTCTATTTTTAGGCTCCCTCTAGTGGTCACAAGCGGTACTGTGTAGTGTTGTCTTTCTGCAGGTTGGCTGCATCAGCTGGTTCGTTATCCTTGGTTGGTTTCCTATTTAGCTCACCTGGATACTCAGTTCCTTGCCTGCTATCAATGTATTCAGTGCTCTTCAGATTCCTTGTGATTACCTTGCTCCCAGCCTCTCCAAGACAAGCTAAGTTTTTGTCCGTTCATTTTTTGATTATCAGCATTCATCATGTTTCTTGTCCAGCTTGCTAAGATGTGATCTCCTCGCTTGCTGGTTGCTCTAGGGGACTGAGTTTCTCCCCCCACACCGTTAGTTGGTGCGGGGGTTCTTGAAATCTCAGTGTGGATATTTTGTAAGGGTTTTTTACTGACCGCACAGACCCCTTTACTATTTTCTGCTATCTAGTATTAGTGGGCCTCATTTGCTGAATCTGTTTTCACCCCTGTGTATGTGCCTTCCTCTTACCTCACCGTTATTATTTGTTGGGGGCTTCTATATCTTTGGGGATTATTTCTCTGGAGGCAAGAGAGGTCTTTCTTTCTCTCTAGGGGTAGTTAGTTCCTCAGGCTGGCTCGAGACGTCTAGGATTTTTAGGCACGTTCACCGGCTACTTCTAGTGTGTTTGGATAGGTTCAGATTTGCGGTCAGTCCAGTTTGCCACCTCCCTAGAGCTTGTCCTATGTTTGTTACTTAGCTGGAGTAATTCGTGATCCTCAACCACTAAGGATCATAACACAATACATGCTATGACTGTCTTTTTTGGTCTTATGCGACTGAGTGCAGGAGATTTGCTGTGATCACATTTGATATTGGTGGCACAGCTTTTTCATTTTTTCTGCCTCAGTAATAAGGATTCTGGCTGTTGTCATGACAGTCGAGTTCCTTTTTATCCTTTATAGGGCTCACTAGTGTCTATTGACCATTACGTCATATGGTAGAGACATAGCCCTGTTTTTTTTGCTTTATTTTTCACTAGGGTGATTTGTCTTTTAGGTTACTTTTAGTATTAAAAGTTACGTTTTATTAGTCCTTTTTGCTGTATTGGCAAACCTGTTTTTAGCAGCGTTTGAGGAAAAATGTCACAAATATTACAAATCCTTATTTAAAGCATATATGGATGTATCTACACTTTGTAGATTACATTTTTATTGTTTGGGATGGACTGCAGGAAGATTTCAATAATTTTGTAACTTACTTGAATGATACTAATGATGACAACATGCATTTTACATCATGTTTCAGAAAAAGCACTTTGGATTTTCTTGATGTAAAAGTAGACATTTTAGATGGTAGAATACAAAAGTCCACAGAAAATTCACAGCAACCAACAATTTGTGAGGACAACTACAAAGAACAAATAACGGATCTAAAAACACGATTTACAAATCGGGGATACCCATTGCCGATATTAGAGGAAGCTGAAACTTGTGCAGCAAAGCTTACACAAATGAATCTCCTTAAAAAAAGCAAAAGAGAAAAACATAAGGAATGTCTGCTTACCCAAAATAACAGTCAAAGATTTACTTTTAGTTTTAAAGGGACACTGTCACCTGAATTTGGAGGGAACAATCTTTAGCCATAGGGGCGGGTTTTTCGGGTGTTTGATTCACCCTTTCCTTACCCGCTGGCTGCATGCTGGCTGCAATATGGGATTGAAGTTCATTCTCTGTCCTCCGTAGTACATGCCTGCACAAGGCAATCTTGCCTTCGCAGGCATGTACTATGGAGGACAGAGAATGAACTTCAATCCAATATTGCAGCCAGCATGCAGCCAGCGGGTAAGGAAAGGGTGAATCAAACACCCGAAAACCTCGCCCCTATGGCTTAAGATTGTTCCCTCCAAATTCAGGTGACAGTGTCCCTTTAAGCACAGTCCAATTGATCAGGAAATTTATGCAGCCATTCGAAAGAATTAGCATCTGTTACAAAGGGATGGGGATTTATCCAAAATAGCTACATATTCTCTGCAGTTCGGATATACAGTTATATGAAAAAGTTTGGGCACCCCATTAATCTTAATGTTTTATAAAAATTGTTTTTTTTGCAACAGCTATTTCAGTTTCATATATCTAATAACTGTTGGACACAGTAATGTTTCTGCCTTGAAATGAGGTTTTATTGTACCAACAGAAAATGTGCAATCTGCATTCAAACAAAATTGAACAGGTGCATAAGTATGGGCACCTCACCAGAAAAGTGACATTAATATTTAGTAGATCCTCCTTTTGCAAAAATAACAGCCTCTAGTCGCTTCCTGTAGCTTTTAATGAGTTCCTGGATCCTGGATGAAGGTGTTTTTGACCATTCCTCTTTACAAAACAATTCCAGTTCAGTTAAGTTTGATGGTCGCCGAGCATGGACAGCCCTCTTCAAATTATCCCACAGATGTTCAATGATATTCAGGTCTGGGATGGCCATTCCAGGACAGTGTAATTGTTCCTCTGCATGAATGCCTGAGTAGATTTGGAGCGGTGTTTTGGATCATTGTCTTGCTGAAAGATCCATCCCCTGCGTAACTTCAACTTTGTCACTGAATCATGAACATTATTGTCAAGAATCTGCTGATACTGAGAAGAATCCATGCGTCCCTCAACTTTAACAAGATTCCCGGTGCTGGCATTGGCCACACAGCCCCAAAGCATGATGGAACCTCCACCAAATTTTACTGTGGGTAGCAAGTGTTTTTCTTGGAATGCTGTGTTTTTTTGCCGCCATGCATAACGCCTTTTTGTGTGACCAAACAACTCAATCTTGGTTTCATCAGTCCACAGGACCTTCTTCCAAAAAGAAATTGGCTTCTCCAAATGTACTTTTGCATACCTCAGCCGACTCCATTTGTGGCGTGCTTGCAGAAATGGCTTCTTTCGCATCACTCTCCCATACAGCTTCTCCTTGTGCAAAGTGCGTTGTATAGTTGACCGATGCACAGTGACACCATCTGCAGCATGTTGATGCTGCAGCTCTCTGGAGGTGGTCTGAGGATTGTCCTTGACTGATCTCACCATTCTTCTTCTCTGCGTTTCTGATGTTTTTCTTGGCCTGCCACTTCTGGCCTTAACAAGAACTGTACCTGTGTTCTTCCATTTCCTTACTATGTTCCTCACAGTGGAAATTGACAGGTTAAATTTCTTAGACAGCTTTTTGTATCCTTCCCCTGAACAACTATGTTGAATAATCTTTGTTTTCAGATCATTTGACAGTTGTTTTGAGGAGCCCATGATGCCACTCTTTAGAGGAGATTCAAACAGGAGAACAACTTGCAAGTGGCCACTTTAAGTAGCTTTTCTCATGATTGCTTACACCTGGTTATGAAGTTCAAAGCTCAATGAGGTTACAAAACCAAAAAAAGTACTTTAGTAAGTCAGTAAAAAGTAGGTAGGAGTATTTAAAACAAGAAAATGATAAGGGTGCCTATACTTATGCACCTGTCAAATTTTGTTTGAATGCAGATTGCACATTTTCTGTTAGTACAATAAACCTCATTTCAAGGCAGAAACATTACTGTGTCCAACAGTTATTAGATATATGAAACTGAAATAGCTATTGCAAAAAAAACAATTTTTATAAAACATTAAGCTTAAGATTAATAGGGGTGCCCAAATTTTTTCATATAACTGTAAATGAACAAGAAATTTGGTTCACAATCGCCTGTTACCAGTGGAAAATAATTGGCTGAAAAAAAAAAGCTGCACCACAGGGCAATTTTAGATGCGGTAGTTGTAGTTTTTGTCATTTGCATAAATTAGAAAACCCTCTACAAATTGGTTCCATAAAGCATAAAGTCAGAGATTTTATTTCATGTAGAACCAAGTTTGTTGTGTACATAATCTTTTGTCCTTGTCAATATTTTTACATTGGAAAAACTATATTCCCAGTGTTCATTAGATTTCGTGAACATTATAACTCTGTGGTATCGGGCAAAGGTTTGTTACATCTAATTAGAAACATGCAGGACAAACATAGTGCAAGCCGAAATTTGTTGCGCTTTGCTGGTCTTGAAATAGTTAATTCCTCTTCCCCCCCCCCCAGGGTGGCAATCACAGCAAACTACTACTTAGGGCTGTCCCACACGTCCAGATAATTCCGGTACCGGAATAAATCGGTACCGGAGTTATCCGTGTCCGTGTGCCTGGGAACTCACGTAGGCCATACGTGCGGCACACGTGTGCCGCCCGTATGGCGAGTGGGTACCACACGGAGCGTGTGGTACCCACGCGTCTGGTCCCCTGCATCTGGTGCTGAAGCTGCGATTCATATGTTCCCTGCAGCAGCGTTTGCTGCAGAGAAAATATGAATAATAGTGTTTAAAATAAAGATCTATGTGTGCGCCGCCCCCCCACCCCCTGTGCGCCCCCCCGCTGTTCAGAAAATACTTACTCGCCTCCCTCGCTGCTTCCTGGTCTGGCCGCGGCTTCTAGTGTATGCGGTCACGTGGGGCCGATCATTTAGTCATGAATATGTGGCTCCACCTCCCATAGGGGCGGAGCCGACTATTCATGATTGTAAATGATCGGCCCCACGTGGTCGCATACAGTGGAAGCCGCGGCCAGACCAGGAAGGAGCAACAGCCAACGAGGGAGCGGGTGAGTATTTTCTGAACAGCGGGGGGGCGCACAAGGGGGTGGAGGGCGGCGGACAGATAGATCTTTATTTTTAACACTATTATTCATATTTTCTCTGCAGCAAACGCTGCTACAGGGAAGATATGAATCGCGGCTTCAGCACCAGTGGGGGGGACAGCGCTTACTGTAGCGCTGTCTCCGGCACGCCACACGGACCCCAGACGGAGAATGTCCGTGTGAGGTCCGTGTTTTACACGGACCCATTGACTCTATTGGGTCCGTGTAATCCGTGCGCTCCCACGAACACTGACATGTCTCCGTGTTTGGCACACGGAGACACGGTCCGCAAAAAATCAATGACATCTGCACAGATGCATTGATTTTTATGGGTCTACGTGTGTCAGTGTCTCCGGTACGTGAGGAAACTGTCACCTCACGTACCGGAGCCACTGACGTGTGAAACCGGCCTAAAGCATGAAGCCAGATGGATAATGAAGGCTAAAGCCTAAGGTTCCATCGGTTTAAACGATAAACTAGATATGGTGATATTTTTGTAATCCTGAAAGTTTGCAGTCAGCATTTGTGATAAAATTGTGTTGTGCTCTCTGCAAAAACTGTTTTGTACACATTTTAATAAGAATCTTTTGTTAGTCAGTGTTCCCTATAAAGGAAATGACATCATTTTAATGTTTCACATGGACCCGTAGAAGCGATGAGTGCCCGAAACGGCCGTCGTCCTGCTGTTCACTCCCCGCACCCTCACTTTTTACCTGCCAATTCCTAGAAAATGTCTGTAACCTTGAAATGGTAAAATAAAAGACATCAACTTCGCTGCAAACTGGGTGAGTGCATTTCTCTCTTTATATTTTGAAGCACCGTTTTTTTTTAGTCCTGAAGGATCATATGTTGTATGCCTTGAAGTGCACTATAGCTCCTGGTGCCATTCAAAACAGATCTGTCTGGTCTTTTAAGTAACTCTGCCACAGTGTGTCTCCTAGACAAATTAGCATCACCAGAGCCTGTTAAAGCTAATTTGAGACGGAGTTGCAGAGCTTCTGGCTGATGTGGATGACGTGCTGTGAGATAGTACATTGGAGATGAAGGATGTGCAGGATCTGTTGTAGGAGGTGGAGGAAACCCAGATAGAAGCAGGGCCAGCAATCTTCTACATTGGGAGTACATGCGCCATGCTAGGGACCCAGCCTTCACAATGTTCACCAAGTGTGCCATCAAGTAAATGTAGTGTCCCCGGCTACAAGTGTTTATCCACATGTCAGTTGTTAACTGGACAATGCCAGTAAGTGCATTGCTAAGGGCACAGGTGATGTTCTTGGACATGTGCTGGTACAAGGTGGGGACACCACACCGGGAGAAAAAGTGGGATGGGGACCGAGTACTGAGAACAGCTGCCGCCACGAGTCAGAAATCCTCCATTTCTACCAGCCTAGATGGCAACATTTCCACAGCAAGCAGCCTGGAAATGTGCCTGTTTAGCATTTGGGTCAGTGGCTGGGAGGGGCAGGGCAGGAGGCATTTGCACAAGTGTTTTGGACAGGGGACTAGGAAGCACGTAGCACAAGGGAAGAGGCAGTGGTGTCACCCAATGGCACCAATCGTATGCCCAAGCATTTGGCTGAGTAGATGACATGTGCTTGATCATGCTGGTGGTGGTTAGGTTCTTAGTGGTCACGCCCCTGCTGATCTTGGCATGACACAGGTTCCATATGGCCATTTTGTGACTCTCAGAACTCTTTAATATAGTCCCAACGAGGGGACACCTAACTCTTTGACGGAGAAATGTTGGTGATCTAGGGAAGTTTTCCGCCTTGCCCCTCTGGTCACCCCACTGCATCTTCATGTGTTTTGGGGCTGCCGATCTCTACCCCTCAGTGCTGCTGGCCTCAGGTTGGGTCGGTGACTTCATCATCCACCATCGTACCCTGATCCTCCTGACTTTATAACGTAACAAGAGTTGGCGCCTTCTGTGTCTCAACATCTTCCTCCTTATGCACACTTTCCCATTCCCAGTCATGTTCTTGTGGCTGCTCTAAGGTTTGTGCACCATTTCCTCCTGGCAGGGGCAGACACTGACAGCTTGGGGCCCCTGTGCAAGAAATGAGTCTGGGTCCCCCTCCTTTTATGGCTATCTATAGCCCAACACACATACATGTACAGTATATTGCAGTCTCCTTTATTATGTATATTGCCCTCTCTTATGTACCAGCATTGCCCGTTCCACACCCCCATCAATGCCCTTTCCACCACCTCCATCATTGCTTTCTCCCCCACCACCCTCATCATTGCCCTCTCCACCACCTACACACATATATACACAGCTCACCACTCTGCACGTTCACCGGCAGCGGCAGCATTGTCGTCACCGGCAGCTTTCTGACACAGGAGCGCGCTGAATGCTGACATCATCCAGCTGTGCCGCTGTGTCAGACAGGATGCGCAGGCAGGAAGCAGAGAAATGGATCCCTGCATCTTTTATTACACTGTGCCCTCTCTTGTTATGTACAGCACCGTCCCTTATATATCGGACTATATAGAGCCCTGTCTTTAATACATATCATCCATTATAAGTCCCCCTCCTCCCATCCCAATCCCCCATTGTCCTCCTCCCCATCTCATCACTCATCATTGTCATCTCCCCATCTCCCTCATTGCCCTATCCATCATTGCCTTCACCACCCCCATTGTTGCCCTCTACCACCTCCAACATTGCTCTCCCCACCACCTCCATTATTGCCCTCCCCACTATTTCCTTCTCCCCATCACTCCCATCATTGCCCTTTCCACCACTTACATCATTGTCTTTTCCACCACCACCATCAGTGTCTTCTCCCCCCACCATTGTTTTTCCATCAAATCATTGCCCTTTCCTCCACCTCTATCATTGCTTTCCCCCCCACCACCCCATGAATGCCCTTTCCACCACCTCCATAATTGCTTTCTCCTCCACCACCCTCATCATTGCCCTCTCCACCACCTACACCCATAAAAACAGAACTCGCCTCTCTGCACGCTCCCCGGCAGCTGCAGCATCGTCGTCGCCAGCAGCTTTCTGACACAGGTGCGCACTAAATGCTGACATCATTCAGCCATGCTGCTATCATTCAGCCATGCTGCTGTGTCAGACAAGATGCCTAGGCAGGAAGCAGAGAAATGGATCCCTGCAGCTTCGCTGCCATTTTCTCCTGTAGGCAGTGGAGCTGCAGGGATCGTTCCCTGCCTTCCACACAAGAGGGGAATCTGGCCAGGGGCACCCCCAGAGCCTCGGGTCCAGATAAACAAGCCAGATTGCTCTCAGTGTTAGCTGACCTGCAGGGGACCCCTCCACCTCCGGGCCTCGATGCAGCCGCATCAGCTGCACATGCGGTATGCCCACCCCTGCCTCCTGGAGCATGCAGATTGAGAGGCCATAATCAAGAAATGATGTAAAGAGCACCTCAGGGTGTCCTAGTGTGGGATCACTAGTCTCCTGGGACTCACCATGGTGGGAGGAAGGAGGATCAAAGTGAGGATAAAGTGATCCAGACTTTAGGCTAGTGAGATTGGACAGTGTTGAAGACTGGGAGGTGCTTCCATGCCTGCAGGAAGAATTATCTGCTCTCCAACTAACCACTTATTCACACTGCTCTGGCTTCAGAAGTGGTGTACCGTGCCTCCCTGCAAAGTGGGAGAGAGACCTAGGTGTTGTGGATGGGTGTGTCGTGCTCCAGTAAAAGGCGTAGTCGCACCTGACTCACATCCTCAGCATCTGCATGCACCATCAGCAATTCCACATCCCTTAATGAACGCCTTACGCATTTTGTAATTGTTAGGTATCTTGAAACCTAGTTTATCTTTAATAAATTGAAAAAAATTGGTCACCTGCAGCAATCAAAGCGTTTTATGTGAGTTTACTTCACCGTAATGTAAAAGACAGAATGCAAAAGTGTATGGATGACAATCAAATTCGATCCAGAAAAATGTTTCAATTCTTTTTCTCAGTTTTAGAGATGACAGAAATGTATCCAGACCACAAAATACTGTATGGCTGATAAATGGAAGCCTGCAACATTTTTAAAAGCTTTTTCTCAATTTCAGAGATCATAGAAAAGTTCACAAACCACGTAATACTGTATAGCTGAGAAATGGAAGCCTACAAAATGTGTAAAAGATTTTTCTCAGTTTTAGGCCGGAGTCACACTACCGTAGAATATGGCCGAGTGCTTTGCAAGAAAACATCACATAGCACTCGGACCAGTGTTAATCTATGGGGCAGCTCACATCAGCAGTTTTATTTCTCAGGCGTATTTGACATGCGTGTAAAATCGCAGCAGGCTGCAATTGGCACCGAGACTCACCAATGCAAGCCCTATGGATGCGAGAAAAAAAAAATATAAAAAAAAAACAAACGCACAACCCTCGCAAGTGTGGTCTGATTTTTACGCACCGATCTTTGAAAAGCTGGAAATTCATCTGCCGCATACAGTAAAACCACAGCGTGACAGGTTAGAATAGTTATTTACACATACAATAGATATATAGATGTCACTGACAGATAGATAAATTATAATGTGCCTATCTATAACACCAAGGACAACATCTGCAAGGAGTTTGTATGTTCTCCCCATGTTTGCATGGGTTTCCTCTGGGTACTCCGGTTTACTCCCACATTCCAAAGACATACTGATAGGGAATGTAGATTGTGAGCCCTATCGGGGACAGCAATGATAATGTGAGCAAACTGATGCATCACACCACATTATGGGTGTCAGGTCCGAGCATTCCTACACGAACAGTTTCCTGGAAAGTGGATTGGTCGTCATGGGCCAGTTGAATGGCCACTAAGGTCTCCAGATCTGACCCCCTAAGACTTATTTTTGGGGTCGTCTGAAGGCAATTGTCTATGCTGTGAAGATACAAGATGTGCAGCATCTTAAACAACGGATACTGGAAGCCTGTGCTAGCATTTCTTCTGCGGTGTTGCTATCAGTGTGTCAAGAGTGGGAGAAGAGGGTTGCATTGACAATCTAACACAATGGGCAGCACTTTGAACACATTTTATAAGTAGTCATAAACTTGTAAATAACTCATGAAAGAATAAAGTTAGTTAAAACCAAGCACACCATTGTTTTTCTTGTGAAATTCTCAATAAGCTTGATGTGTCACATGACCCTCTTACCATTGAAAAAAATAAAGTTGGATCCAAAATGGCCAACTTCAAAACGGCCATCATCCATCTTGAAAAGTTTTCATTGTCCCATATACTAATGTGCCACAAACAGAAAGTTGATATCAGTAACCATTCCCATTTTATTTAGGTGTATCCATATAAATGGCCCACCCTGTATATTCAATTTTTTTTTATCACCCACACAAAAAAGCTGCACAGTCCTAATCCCGGTTTACTGATTGTATTCAGGCACTCTCCCTGCCCCTGCAACACTCTCGGCTAAAAGCAGTATGTGATATAAACAGCAAAGCAAACAATTAGCCCTTAGGGTACCGTCACACAGTGCAATTTTGATCGCTACGACGGTACGATTCGTGACGTTCTAGCGATATCGTTACGATATCGCAGTGTCTGACACGCAGCAGCGATCAGGGATCCTGCTGAGAATCGTACGTCGTAGCAGATCGTTTGGAACTTTCTTTCGTCGCTTGATCACCCGCTGACATCGCTGGATCGTTGTGTGTGACAGCGATCCAGCGATGCGTTCGCTGGTAACCAGGGTAAACATCGGGTAACTAAGCGCAGGGCCGCGCTTAGTAACCCGATGTTTACCGTGGTTACCAGCGTAAAAGTAAAAAAAAACAAACCGTACATGCTCACCATCTGATGTCTGTCCGGTCCCTTGCCGTCCGCTTCCCGCTCTGACTGTCTGCCGGCCGGAAAGTGAGAGCAGATCACAGCGGTGACGTCACCGCTGCACTCTGCTCTCACTGTACGGCCGGATCTGTCAGAGCAGGAAGCGGACGGCAAGGGACCGGACGGACATCAGATGGTGAGCATGTACGGTTTGTTTTTTTTTACTTTTACGCTGGTAACCACGGTAAACATTGGGTTACTAAGCGCGGCGCTGCGCTTAGTAACCCGATGTTTACCCTGGTTACCCGGGGACTTCGGCATCGCTCCAGCGCCGTGATTGCAACGTGTGACCGCAGTCTACGACGCTGGAGCGATAATCATACGATCGCTGCGACGTCACGGATCGTGCCGTCGTAGCGATCAAAATTGCACTGTGTGACGGTACCCTTAGATGTCTCAGCTTCAACACTACAGGTCTCTGATTCGTTAAACTGTGCACACAGGCCTAGACAAGTACCCTCTCCCTCCAATATGAAGTGTGACAGAACTGTGCAATGGTATCAGTGTGCAAAGACAGACAGTGCCTGTCCTTTTTTTAATCCCTAATGTCAGCCAGCCAGCCAGCCAATAACACAACCAAGTTGGCTACGGCACTACAGTGACTCACAGGCAATCCCCGCATGTTTATGCTCTGCGTAATGGTAGCAAAGATGCTGTGCGGGTATTCAAGTTTGAGCTCGAGCCCCACCCATTGCTCGCCGAGTAATGAGCACCATGATACTCGAGTGATAACCGAGCATCACCGAGAACATTTGCTCATCCCTAGTGAACACCACTTTTATTGAAAGGAAATTGCAATAATTTTCCAAGGACAGAAAAAACATCACATTTTTAAATTCCATTTAACCCCTTCATCCTCAAGTCTGTTTTCACCTTCATGACTAGGCCAAATTTTACAATTCTGACCAGTGTCACTTTATGAGGTAATAACTGTTGAAGTTTTCAACAGATCCCACTGATTCTGAGAATGTTTTTTTGTGACATATTGTACTTCATGATAGTGGTAAAATTTGTTCGATATGACTTGCATTTGTGAAAGTATAAGAAAATGTGCAATTTTAAAACTTTTATTTATATGCCCTTTAACCCCTTTCTGTCATTGGACGTACTATTCCGTTCATGTGGGGTGGGCCCTACTTCCCAAGGACGGAATAGTACGTCCAGCGCGATCGGCCGCGCTCACGGGGGGAGCGCGGCCGAGTGTTAGCTGCCTATCGCAGCTGACATCCGGCGCTATGTGCCAGGAGCGGTCACGGACCGCCCCGGCACATTAACCCCCGGCACACCGCGATCAAACATGATCGCGGTGTGCCGGCGGTATAGGGAAGCATCGCGCAGGGAGGGGGCTCCCTGCGGGCTTCCCTGAGACCCCCGCAGCAACGCGATGTGATCGCGTTGCTGCGAGGGTCTCCTACCTCCTTCCTCGCTGCAGGTCCCGGATCCAAGATGGCCGCGGCTTCCGGGTCCTGCAGGGAGGGAGGTGGCTTACCGAGTGCCTGCTCAGTGCAGGCGCTGGTAAGCCTTCAGTGCTCTAAGTGAGATCGGTGATCTGACAGAGTGCTATGCAAACTGTCAGATCACCGATCTGTGATGTCCCCCCCTGGGACAAAGTAAAAAAGTTTAAAAAAAAATTTCCACATGTGTAAAAAAAAATAATAAAAAAAAAATTCCTAAATAAAGAAAAAAAATATATATATTATTCCCATAAATACATTTCTTTATCTAAATAAAAACAAACAATAAAAGTACACATATTTAGTATCGCCGCGTCCGTAACGACCCAACCTATAAAACTGTCCCACTACTTAACCCCTTCAGTAAACACCGTAAGAAAAAAAAAACGAGGCAAAAAACACTTTATTATCATACCGCCGAATAAAAAGTGGAATAAAACGCGATCAAAAAGACAGATATAAATAACCATGGTACCGCTGAAAGCGTCATTTTGTCCCGCAAAAAAAGAGCCGCCATACAGCATCATCAGCAAAAAAATAAAAAAGTTATAGTCCTCAGAATAAAGCGATGCCAAAATAATTATTTTTTCTATAAAATAGTTTTTATCGTATAAAAGCGCCAAAACATAAAAAAATGATATAAATGAGGTATCGCTGTAATTGTACTGACCCGAAGAATAAAACTGCTTTATCAATTTTACCAAACGCGGAACGGTATAAACGCCTCTCCCAAAAGAAATTCATGAATAGCTGGTTTTTGGTCATTCTGCCTCACAAAAATCGGAATAAAAAGCGATCAAAAAATGTCACGTGCCCGAAAATGTTACCAATAAAAACGTCAACTTGTCCCGCAAAAAACAAGACCTCACATGACTCTGTGGTCTCAAATATGGAAAAATTATAGCTCTCAAAATGTGGTAACTGGTAACGCAAAAAATATTTTTTGCAATAAAAAGCGTCTTTCAGTGTGTGACGGCTGCCAATCATAAAAATCCGCTAAAAAACCCGCTGTAAAAGTAAATCAAACCCCCCTTCATCACCCCCTTAGTTAGGGAAAAATTAAAAAAAACGTATTTATTTCCATTTTCCCATTAGGGTTAGGGCTAGGGTTGGGGCTAGAGTTAGGATTAGGGTTAGGGCTAGGGTTAGGGCTAGAGTTAGGGTTGGGGCTAAAGATAGGTTTGGGGCTAAAGTTAGGGTTAGGATTACATTTACGGTTGGGAATAGGGTTGGGATTAGGGGTGTGTCTGGGTTAGAGGTGTGGTTAGGGTTACCGTTGGGATTAGGGTTAGGGGTGTGTTTGCATTAGGGTTTCAGTTATAATTGGGGGGTTTCCACTGTTTAGGCACATCAGGGGCTCTCCAAACGCGACATGGCGTCCGATCTCAATTCCAGCCAATTCTGCGTTGAAAAAGTTAAACAGTGCTCCTTCCCTTCCGAGCTCTCCCGTGTGCCCACACAGGGGTTTACCCCAACATATGGGGTATCAGCGTACTCAGGACAAATTGGACAAAAACTTTTGTGGTCCAAGTTCTCCTGTTACCCTTGGGAAAATACAAAACTGGGGGCTAAAAAAGAATTTTTGTGGGAAAAAAAAGGATTTTTTATTTTCACGGCTCTGCGTTATAAACTGTAGTGAAACACTTGGGGGCTCAAAGTTCTCACAACACATCTAGATAAGTTCCTTGGGGGGTCTAGTTTCCAATATGGGGTCACTTGTGGGAGGTTTCTACTGTTTAGGTACATTAGGGGCTCTGCAAACGCAATATGACGCCTGCAGACCAATCCATCTAAGCCTGCATTCCAAATGATGCTCCTTCCCTTCCGAGCTCTGCCATGCGCTCAAACGGTGGTTCCCCCCCACATATCAGGTATCAGCGTACTCAGGACAAATTGGACAACAATATTTAGTGTCCAATTTCTCCTGTTACTCTTGGAAAAATACAAAACTGGGGGCAAAAAAATAATTTTTGTGGAAAAAAAATAATTTTTATTTGCACGGCTCTGCGTTATAAACTGTAGTGAAACACTTGGGGGTTCAAAGCTCTCACAACACATCTAGATGAGTTGCTTAGGGGGTCTACTTTCCAAAATGGTGTCACTTGTGGGGGGTTTCTACTGTTTAGGTACATTAGGAGCTCTGCAAACGCAATGTGACGCCTGCAGACCATTCCATCTAAGTCTGCATTCCAAATGGCGCTCCTTCCCTTCCGAGCCCTCCCATGCGCCCAAACGGTGGTTCCCCCCCACATATGGGGTATCAGCGCACTCAGGACAAATTGGACAACAACTTTGGGGGTCCAATTTCTCCTGTTACCCTCGGAAAAATACAAAACTGGGGGCTAAAAAATAATTTTTGTGGGAAAAAATTTTTGTTTTATTTTTACGGCTCTGCATTATAAACTTCTGTGAAGCCCTTGGTGGGTCAAAGTGCTCACCACACATCTAGATAAGTTCCTTAGGGGGTCTACTTTCCAAAATGGTGTCACTTGTGGGGGGTTTCAGTGTTTAGGCACATCAGTGGCTCTCCAAACGCAACATGGCGTCACATCTCAATTCCTGTCAATTTTGCATTGAAAAGTCAAACGGCGCTCCTTCCCTTCCGAGCTCTTCCATGCGCCCAAACAGTGGTTTACCCCCACATTTGGGATATCAGCGTACTCAGGACAAATTGTACAACAACGTTTGGGGTCCATTTTCTCCTGTTACCCTTGGAAAAATAAAACAAATTGGAGCTGAAGTAAATTTGTTGTGAAAAAAAGTTAAATGTTCATTTTTATTTAAACATTCCAAAAATTCCTGTGAAACACCTGAAGGGTTAATAAACTTCTTGAATGTGGTTTTGAGCACCTTGAGGGGTGCAGTTTTTAGAATGGTGTCATACTTGGGTATTTTCAATCATATAGACCCCTCAAAATGACTTCAAATGAGATGTGGTCCCTAAAAAAAAAATGGTGTTGTAAAAATGAGAAATTGCTGGTCAACTTTTAACCCATATAACTCCCTAACAAAAAAAAATTTTGGTTCCAAAATTGTGCTGATATAAAGTAGACATGTGGGAAATGTTACTTATTAAGTATTTTGTGTGACACATCTCTGTGATTTAATTGCATAAAAATTCAAAGTTGGAAAATTGCGAAATTTTCGAAATTTTTCGCCAAATTTCCATTTTTTTCACAAATAAACGCAGGTAATATCAAAGAAATTTTACCACTATCATGAAGTACAATATGTCACGAGAAAACAATGTCAGAATCACTGGGATCCGTTGAAGCGTTCCAGAGTTATAACCTCATAAAGGGACAGTGGTCAGAATTGTAAAAATTGGCCTGGTCCATAATGTGCAAACCACCCTTGGGGGTAAAGGAGTTAACCCCTTTCTGACCTCGGACAGTACGTCCGAGGTCAGAACCCCCGCTTTGATGCGGGCTCCGGTGGTGAGCCAGCATCAAAGCCGGGACATGTCAGCTGTTTTGAACAGCTGACATGTGCCCGCAATAGCGGCAGCTGAAATCGCGATTCACCCGCCGCTATTAACTAGTTAAATGCCAATGTCAAACGCTGACAGCGGTATTTAACCGATGCTTCCGGCCGGGTAGCCGGAAATGAGCGCATCGCTGACCCCCGTCACATGATTGGGGGTCAGCGATGCTTCTGCATAGTAACCATAGAGGTCCTTGAGACCTCTATGGTTACTGATCCCGGCTAGCTGTGAGCGCCACCCTGTGGTTGGTGCTCATATCACACCTGTATTTCTGCTGCATAGCAGCGATATGATGATCGCTGCTATGTAGCAGAGGCAATCGAGTTGTGTCAGCTTGAAGCCCCATTCAAGATAAATCAATAAAAAAAAAATCAAACCTACACATATTTGGTATCGCCGTGTTCAGAATCGCCCGATCTATCAATAAAAAAAGCATTAACCTGATCGCTAAACAGTGTAGCAAGAAAAAAAATTGAAACACCAGAATTACGTTTTTTTGGTCACCGCGACATTGCATTAAAATGCAATAACGGGCGATCAAAAAAACGTATCTGCACCGAAACGGCATCATTAAAAACGCCAGCTTCAGATCATGAAAAATGGAGACGCTACGGGTATCGGAAAATGGCGCATTTCTTTTTTTTTGCAAAGTTTGGAATTTTTTTTCACCACTTAGATAAAAAATAACCTAGTCTTGTTAGGTGTCTATGAACTCGTAATGACCTGGAGAATCATAATGGCAGGTCAGTTTTAGCATTTAGTGAACATAGCAAAAAAGCCAAACAAAAAACAAGTGTTGGATTGCACTTTTTTGCAATTTCACCGCACTTGGAATTTATTTCCCGTTTTCTAAAAATAAGCCCTCACATGGCCATATTGACAGAAAAATAAAAAAAGATATGGCTCTGGGAAGGAGGGGAGCGAAAAACGGAAAATCCCAAGGTCGTGAAGGGGTTAATCAGAGTGTTATGTCACACAAAATAGTTAATAAATAACATTTCCCACATGTTTGCTTTACATCAGTACAATTTTTTTAAACTTTTTTTAATATTAGGCTCTCCATGTATGTGTTGTGACTATCACACAGCCACAACGCAAGCAGCTGCGGCGCCAGACACCTGATTATCAGAGTGCTCCAGGTATTCAGGTTCCCGCTGCAGCTTCTTTGGTAAGCCCTATAGCTTAATAAGGAGGGAGCCGAACATATTTGCGAGAGAGTTTGGTGTAAACTTTTTTATCTATTAGAAGAGGAAAAAAAAAAGAATAAAAGAAAAGAATCTAGAAAGAAAAAGATAATTTTAGTAAATGGACGTCAGTACAAAAAAAATAAAAAATAACTGAGCGCCTGCAACTATCCTGACTATATTCAGTAAAAAATACTGTAATAGATAGTGTTGAGCGATACCGTCCGATACTTGAAAGTATCGGTATCGGAAAGTATCGGCCGATACCGGCAAAGTATCGGATCCAATCCGATACCGATACCCGATACCAATACAAGTCAATGGGACTCAAGTATCGGACGGTATCCCTGATGGTTCCCAGGGTCTGAAGGAGAGGAAACTCTCCTTCATGCCTTGGGATCCATATTAATGTGTAAAAGAAAGAATTAAAATAAAAAATATTGTTATTCTCACCTCTCCGACGCAGCCTGGACCTCACCGAGGGAACCGGCAGCGTTGTTTGCTTAAAATTTGCGCGTTTACTTCCTTACATGAAGTCCCGGCTTGTGATTGGTCGCGTGCCGCCCATTTTAAAATGCGCGCGTGTCCAGCCTCCCGTGACGTCACGGCTTGTGATTGGTCGCGTCGCCCATGTGACCGCGACGCGACCAATCACAAAGCCGGAACGTAATTTTAAAATACTGAATGCCTAGAAGGACCTGAAAATTACGTCACGGCTTGCTGTGATTGGTCGCGTCACGGCCACATGGGCGGCACGCGACCAATCAGAAGCCGTGACGTCACGGAAGGAAGGAAAAGCGCGCATTTTAAGCAAAGAACGCTGCCGGTTCCCTCGGTGAGGTCCAGGCTGCGTCGGAGAGGTGAGTGTAGCAATATTTTTTATTTTAATTCTTTATTTTACACATTAATGTTGTTTCGATACCGATACCCGATACCACAAAAATATCGGATCTCGGTATCGGAATTCCGATACAGCAAATATCGGCCGATACCCGATACTTGCGGTATCGGAATGCTCAACACTAGTAGTAGATGCCGATTACTGCAGTATATTTTTACTGTCCCTTATCTAGTCCTTCCAACTAATCTAACGTATTATTTCTGACTTTTTAAAAAAAATTTTTTACACTTTATTATTTGACACTAACCCTGACTATATTTAGTAAAAATATGCATCACTGATCAGTGCTCAGAGGCTGTAGGACGCACACAAAAAAACCTCCTAGCCAAAAACAAGCACAGACGCTCCCGGCACCACAAGGCCCAGCAGATCAGCAGCAGAACAACACCTTGACTGCTCTGCAATGTCCCCCAAGCTGGAATAAGGCAGAGCAGAGCGGTCCATGTGAGGTCAGACAGAGTATCTGCTCACTGATTGGTGTGATCGTTATCTGATCGCTTCAATCAGTGCTGGGGCTGGTGACACTGGCATTGCTAAGCTCCAGCCTATGATGGGTGCTGTTATAGCACCCATCATAGCTGGACTACATTGTTTCAGGCATTTTCATTGTCTGAAACACACAAATCAATGTGCCTGGCTGTTCAGAATTGCCTTCGGTCACGGTGCAGCATTTTCGCCAGGATGTATCCATACATCCAAGGTCGGGGAACTCCTTTCCAGCCAGAACGTGTGGATACGCCCAAGGTTGTGAAGGGCGGGATGAGTTATACTTTTGAATGACATAATTCATTTTACCATATTGAGTACTGGAAAGGAGAAAAAATTCCAAGTGTGTTGAAATTGCCAAAAAAGTGCAATTCCACAATTGTTTTTTTTTTGGGCATTTTATTTACAATGCTCACTATATGGTAAAACTGACCTGGCATTAAGATTCCCAAGGTCACTATGAGTGCGCAGAGACCAAACATATATTTTTTTCTTTATTTAGGTGGTGAATTTTATATAATTTTTTTTTTTGCTTTTGTCGCCCTTTTCCAAGACCCGTAACATTTTTATTTTTCAGGATCTGCGGCTGTGTTATGGCTCACCTTTTGCGCTCCGAGCGGACGTTTTTACTTCATACCATTTTGGGGTACATACGATATTTTGATTGCCTTTCATTGCAATGTTGTGAAAGCAAAAAAATGCAATTCTGACATTTGATTTTTTTCTCATTGCAATGTTTACCAATCGGATCAATTTATTTTATTTTTGATAGAGCAGATATCTCTGAACACAGATATACTAAATATGCACATTTTTTATTTTTAATGGGATAAAGGGGGTTGATTTGTGTGTTTTTTTTTTAGACTTTTATTTTACTGAATGTAATAGGAGACTCGAAGCTGTGATCACCAATTGCTTGTGCTATACATAGCAGTAAAGTGGAAGGATTTAATGTATCAGCAGAAATTAGTAAAGTCCTTTTCACATTTCAATTTATCATTTCACTACCTTTTTGTTTGCTAAGAAAACCACTCATGCAAAGTCTGACATTTACTTTATTGGAAAAATATGACTCAAATTCATAACTGTTTTTATTCAAAACATTTTTTAAAACTTAAAATAAAAATTTTACAAAATAAGGAGCATTTGTCTTGAAAAATGAAGACACCATTTGTCTTTAAAATGAAGACACTTTTTTAAACCACCTTAGAAAACAAAGTCTTAAAATAGTAGGTATAAGATGTAGCATTCCAGGTTTTAGCTAGTTTACTAATCTAAGTGATCTAAAATTACACAAACAGTTGCAGGAATTGAGAGAGATGAACAAATGTTGAGTATTTTCAGAAAAACTGTAAAAGAAATGGGCCTAAACCAATATTACCTAAAATGGTATAAATGCCCAGAAAATAATAGTTAATAAAAAGGACAGAAATACTGTAAGCTGGTAATTTAAAAGTAAATGAACAATTTTTTCACATAAAAAAAAATAAAAATCACTGACAGTTTTGTATTGTGTTACTCTATAAATTAATGTCATAACAACATGTATTTTCTTGGTCTGATTTAAAGCGAACCTGTCACTACCAAAAACGCTCTTAACATGCAGATATGGCATTAATCTGCAGGTTAATAGCATTACTAACCTGCCCGGCACCTGCACGTTATCGTATGCTGGAGGGAGAAAATTAACTTTATTCTTTCCAGCATCATTAGGTTTTAATAACGGGGGCAACGCCAGCTCTGAGTATAGTGAGCGGCGGCTGTAACTGCGCCCCTGGCACTGACAGCCAGTTCCAATGCAGAGTCAGTGTCAGTGCCAGGGGCGCAGTTACAGCCGCCTCTATGTATTCTCAAAGCGGTTACTGAACCCACTCCGAAGCCGCCACCGTGGCTGAAACTGAATGCTGCTGGGGAGAAAAAAGTTAATTTTCTACCTGCAGCGTTCAGCTACGTGCAGGTGTCGGGCAGGTTAGTAACGCTATCAGCCTGAAGATTAACCTTATATCTGCAGGTTACTAGCGTTTATGCTGGTGACAGGTTCCCTTTAAGGGTCTTACACAAATGCTCTAGTGCATATGATTGACCATTAGTAATTTCTTGCATACGCTTTCTATGGTATCAGAAAAAACAAATTCAAAAGTTCAAGACAGAAAACTGGCAATGTATTAGCATGTCTGAAAGTAATGAATGAAACTTATCATGGCATAATTAATGGATCTGCACAAGCAAAGTGAGACATTAGATACTTGCATTTACAAAACAGTCCAAAGCATCTTATACATAACTCATACTAACATAAATTAATTTCTTGACTGTTTCTATAAAAATACAGATATTTGCGAACTACAAAACCCCCAGCAGAAATAGATGTGAGAGCAGTTCTAATCTTCTTTTTGTCTCTTGGGAACCTAAATGCAAATTAAACTTTGACCATGTTCCAACCTGTGGGGGAAAAAGTGAGAAGTGAACCAAACATTAAGACAGAAAATGCACATCTACATCAGAGCATAAAAAAGTACTTACAAATGATTTGAATTAGATTATATCCAGAAAAGATTTATATGTGCACAGACAAGATGGAAAATGTATAGACAATTGTTGACAAGAGGACAGATGCACCTACACTAGTCTTCATTATTTAATGCATTTTTCAGAGAGTTTTAATTCAGTTCAAAAATGTTATCACCAAATGTAACTTTAAAATCCTTAGTAGAATACCAAAACTTTGCACACACATCTGGATTTTTTTTTCAGGGTCAGTTTTTCCTCTCGAATGCAGATAATCTGGGTACAGCTTCCTCTAACAATTTCCCCCATAGGCTGCTCTATGTTGTTCAATTTGTTAGAAAAAAACAAGAACAAATGAGCATGCGACAAAAACATCATTTCTTGCAAGTCTTATGTACTCAAAATTAATGAAAATTACAACTTGGCCTGCAAAAAAAAAGGTTATCATGCCACATCTACTGCACAGTAACTGCTGTAAAAACAACCTTGTAAACAGAACTGCTGTTTTTTTTTTTTTTACACCCCCACGAGAATAAAAATGGGAATAAGTAGCATGCAAAAATCCAGTTAACACACAAGCGATGTGTAATTTATTCAGATTTTAGCATTGCATCCACGTCAAAGTGATGTAAATTCCTGATTAGCTGAGTTACATTTGTGAGTAGATTGCTTTTATTGCTCTCAGAGGGGTTGTGGCCCTACACCTGGTCAAACATGTACATCAGCACAAGGATACAATGCTGTATGACACAAGTACCTTTTAACCCCTTTCCGACATTGGGCGTAATAGTACGCCGATGTTGGACTCCCTCCCTTTGATGTGGGCTCCGATGCTGAGCCAACATCTTTTCCAACACATGTCAGCTGTTTTGAACAACTGCCAAGTGCCTATAACAGCCGCAGGTGGAGTTGCGATCCATCCGCGGATGTTAACTAGTTAAATGCCACTGTCAATCTCTGACAGCGGCATTTAACGCGTGATTTCGGCCAGAAATCCTGCCCAGTGGTCGGCGTTCATAGCAAGTGAGCAATACTGCTGCATACAGAAGATCTGATCATCGCCTGTATGTAGCAGAGCCGATCGGATTATGGCAGTTTCTAGTCTCCCATGAAGACTACTGAAGCATATAAAAAGTTTAAAAAAATGCTTTTAAATATATATAAAAAAATATAAAGTTCAAATCACCCCCTTTCACCCCATTCGAAATAAAAAAATACAAATTATTTGGTATCGCCGTGTTGAGAATCGCCCGATCTATCAACATAAAAAAGAATTAACCCGATTGCTAAACGGCGTAACGAGAAAAAGAGTCAAAACGCAAGAACTACTTTTTTTTTGGTCGTCGCAACATTGCATTAAAATGCAATAATGGGTGATCAAAAGACCATATCTACACCAAAATGGTATAAAAAAAAATGTCAGCTTGACACAAAAAATAAGCCCTCACCTAATCCGAGATCGCGAAAAATTGAGACAAGTATCGGAAAATAGTGATTTTTCTTAAAAAAAAAAATTTGAATTTTTTTTCACCATGTATATAAAAAATAACCTACACATATTTGGTCTCTATGAACTCGTAATGACCTGGAGAAAAACAAAAAGCAACTGTGGGATTGCACTTCTTTTTCAATTTCAATAAACTTGCAGTTTTCCAGTACATGATATGTTAAAACCAATGGTGTCGATCAAAAGTACAAATCGTCCCGCAAAAAACAAGCCCTCACATGGCCATTTTGACCAAAAAATAAAAAAGTTATGTGTCTTGGAAGATGGGGAGCAAAAAATGAAAATTTAAAACCAAAAATACCTCTGGTCTGGTGTCTTCTCTTTATCTGGTTCTCCTTAATGTATCTCTTTTTACTCGTTTTGAAGGAACAGGACAATCAGACATATTAAGATGATCAAACTGATCTTCTGTTCTCTTGTTAGGATTTTTTGGGGTCATACCTGAAAATATATTTTGGAAGCAAAAAAACAAAATATAAAAAAATAAACAAACAACAAATGTTAAAATCTCCATTATTTGAAAAATACTGTGCACCCTTCAACAGCTATTTCCAGAAAAATACCAAGGACTGTAAAAGAAAGGGGTGTTGAAAGTAATTGGGTTCTTTTAGAGTATGGCCGGCGTCACACTAGCGAGTTTTACGGACGTAAGAGCGCAGAAAATACGTCCGTAAAACTCGCCAAACTAACGGCACAATTATTCTCAATGGAGCTGCTCCTATCAGCCGTATATTACGGTTCAGTATTATACGGCTTTCTACGGCCGTACAAAATCGCAGCATGCTGCGTTTGTCAGCGTATTGCGCAAAAAAAAGCGCCAATGAAAGTCTATGGGGGCGAGAAAAATACGGATTCCACACGGACCAGCAGTGTGACTTGCGAGAAATACGCAGCGGTGTTAGTGAAAAGTCGGTAATTCAATTGCCGGCTTTTCATTTCTCCTTCCCAAACCCGACATGATATGAGACATGGTTTACATACAGTAAACCATCTCATATCCCCTTTTTTTGGCATATTCCACACTACTAATGTTAGTAGTGTGTATGTGCAAAATTTGGCCGCTGTAGCTGCTAAAATAAAGGGTTAAATGGTGGAAAAAATTGGCGTGGGCTCCCGCGCAATTTTCTCCACCAGAATGGTAAAGCCAGTGAGTGAGGGCAGATATTAATAGCCAGGAGAGGGTCCATGGTTATTGGCCCCCCCCGTGGCTAAAAACATCTGCCCCCAGCCACCCCAGAAAAGGCACATCTGGAAGATGCGCCTATTCTGGCACTTGGCCACTCTCTTCCCACTCCCTGTAGCGGTGGGATATGGGGTAATGAAGGGTTAATGTCACCTTGATATTGTAAGGTGACATTAAGCCAGATTAATAATGGAGAGGCGTCAATTATGACACCTATCCATTATTAATCCAATTGTATGAAAGGGTTAAAAAACACACACACACACACACACACACACACACACACACACACACACACACACGATTAAAAAGTATTTTAATGAAATAAACACACAGGTTGTTTTAATATTTTACTGCTCTCTCAATCCATTTGAAAACCCTCGCTTGGCAAAATAATATGAAGGGGAATGAAGGAAATCTGAGTGATCTGTACTTACATTGAGTTGCGGTGAGGCGCCCTCTGGTGGATGTTCTCATGAACTGCAGCCTTGGAAAAGTTCCCACGCTCGAGTTCATATGAGTTCATCCACCAGAGGGCGCCTCACCGCAACTCAACTCAATGTAAGTACAGATCACTCAGATTTCCTTAATTCCCCGGGGATTACAGACACGAGCGAGTGCATTAGCGCAGCTCCTGGCTGTAAAATAATTAACCCCTTCAGATGGATTACCTCGTTGGACGTGACAGGTCATCGGAAGGTATGTATCTTGTGGGTTTATTATTTTGCCAAGCGAGGGTTTTAAAATGGATTGAGAGACCAATAAAATACTAAAACAACCGGTGTGCTTATTTCATTAAAATACTTTTTAATAATGTGTGTCTGTTTTTTAACCCTTTCAAACAATTGGATTAATAATGGATAGGTGTCATAATTAATCTGGCTTAATGTCACATTAGTAGTGTGGAATATGCAAAAAAAGGATATGAGATGGTTTACTGTATGTAAACCATGTCTCATATCCTGTCGGGTTTGTGCAGGAGAAATGAAAAGCCGGCAATTGAATTACCGGCTTTTCACAAATACCGCGCTGAATGAAATATAAATACAGAATATATATATATATGTGTCTCAATGACATATATATATATATATATATATATATATATATATATATATATATATATATACTGTATATATGTTTTCCCAAACATTTGAGCACATAAATCCATTAGATGTCGGTTTTGCAAGCCTGCGAGAAAATATCGCAGTACGGATGCCATACGGATTACATATGGAGGATGCCATGCGCAAAATACGCTGACACACCCTGCCTACGGATCACTATTTTGGGAACATTTCTCCGTATTACGGCCGTGTTACGGCCGTAAAAAACGGACCGTATTGTCTTGCGCTGAGTGTGACGCCGGCCTATGTCAACAAATTCAGTAATTGGCAACGCTTTGAAAACAGCACATGTCCGCTGCTTCCAAAGCGCCGCCGGCTTCTGAAAGCAGGTGAAACCGCATGTGTTCATTGAACCTCACTTTACAGCTACACTTGCAGAAGATTCATCCATCATTTGAGATAAGCTTGAAGTTAACTCCTCCTTTTACACTACAGTAAGTTATTTTGCACACAACATATAATAAATGACATATTCTAGAAGACAGAACAGTTATACAAAGAGCAATGCACTGCTGTTTCAGAAGCATAAAGGAAAACTAACATAAAAGCCAAGAAGTTAATGGGAACCTGTTACCAGGTTTTCCCAATATCAAGTACAACCAGCACCTTTCAGCCCTATTTTACAGCATTCTAGTATAGTGTTTGTATTTCCCAATCTGCTCTGCAATGTACACAAAAGACATTTGATTACACTCACAGATGGCGCTGTCCAGTCTGATCGTCATCTCTGGTCTGGATCTAGCGTCTTTACTCTTCTTACGATTGCTGTTCTCTTTCCCTGCTTCATGTGGACAACGAGTCCTACGTCACAAACACCGTGTCCCCCTATGCGGTCCTGCACTGGGACACTTCTCTCTACCCTGACAAAGACAGAGCAAACCACTGTAGTGTGCATACGCCAAAACAGGCCAAAGGGCGTTGATGACCCGTAGGTAAAGTTGATGCATGCGCATAACAGTACTTTGCTATGCTCTTTGCAGGACAGAGAGAAGTGCTTCAGAAGTGCGTCAGGAGCACGATGGGGACACTGCATGGATGACGTTGGACACGTCATCCACATGATGCAGGAAAGATGACAGTGATAGTAAGAAGAGGGGAGGCAACGGATCAAGACCAGTGACTTCTATCAGAACATATCACATTGTCTACGAGTATATTAAAAGGTCTTTTTTGTGTCTTGTAGGGGGCATGTGGGACATACAGGTCCTTCTCAAAAAATTAGCATATAGTGTTAAATTTCATTATTTACCATAATGTAATGATTACAATTAAACTTTCATATATTATAGATTCATTATCCACCAACTGAAATTTGTCAGGTCTTTTATTGTTTTAATACTGATGATTTTGGCCTACAACTCCTGATAATCCAAAAAACCTGTCTCAATAAATTAGCATATCAAGAAAAGGTTCTCTAAACGACCTATTACCCTAATCTTCTGAGTCAACTAATTAACTCTAAACACATGCAAAAGATACCTGAGGCTTTTAAAAACTCCCTGCCTGGTTCATTTCTCAAAACCCCCATCATGGGTAAGACTAGCGACCTGACAGATGTCAAGAAGGCCATCATTGACACCCTCAAGCAAGAGGGTAAGACCCAGAAAGAAATTTCTCAACAAATAGGCTGTTCCCAGAGTGCTGTATCAAGGCACCTCAATGGTAAGTCTGTTGGAAGGAAACAATGTGGCAGAAAACGCTGTACAACGAGAAGAGGTGACCAGACCCTGAGGAAGATTGTGGAGAAGGACCGATTCCAGACCTTGGGGAACCTGAGGAAGCAGTGGACTGAGTCTGGTGTGGAAACATCCAGAGCCACCGTGCACAGGCGTGTGCAGGAAATGGGCTACAGGTGCCGCATTCCCCAGGTAAAGCCACTTTTGAACCATAAACAGCGGCAGAAGCGCCTGACCTGGGCTACAGAGAAGCAGCACTGGACTGTTGCTAAGTGGTCCCAAGTACTTTTTTCTGATGAAAGCAAATTTTGCATGTCATTCGGAAATCAAGGTGCCAGAGTCTGGAGGAAGACTGGGGAGAAGGAAATGCCAAAATGCCTGAAGTCCAGTGTCAAGTACCCACAGTCAGTGATGGTGTGGGGCGCCATGTCAGCTGCTGGTGTTGGTCCACTGTGTTTCATCAAGGGCAGGGTCAATGCTTTATGGAGATGAAGATTTCATTTTTCAGCACGACCTGGCACCTGCTCACAGTGCCAAAACCACTGGTAAATGGTTTACTGACCATGGTATTACTGTGCTCAATTGGCCTGCCAACTCTCCTGACCTGAACCCCATAGAGAATCTGTGGGATATTGTGAAGAGAAAGTTGAGAGACGCAAGACCCAACACTCTGGATGAGCTTAAGGCCGCTATTGAAGCATCCTGGGCCTCCATAACATCTCAGCAGTGTCACAGGCTGATTGCCTCCATGCCACGCCGCATTGAAGCAGTCATTTCTGCCAAAGGATTCCCGACCAAGTATTGAGTGCATAACTGAACATTATTATTTGATGGTTTTGTTGTTTGGTATTAAAAAACACTTTTATTTGATTGGATGGGTGAAATATGCTAATTTATTGAGACAGGTTTTTTGGGTTATCAGGAGTTGTATGCCAAAATCATCAGTATTAAAACAATAAAAGACCTGACAAATTTCAGTTGGTGGATAATGAATCTATAATATATGAAAGTTTAATTGTAATCATTACATTATGGTAAATAATGAAATTTAACACTATATGCTAATTTTTTGAGAAGGACCTGTACATACAGCATACCATAATGCTGTAAAAGAAGGCTGAAAAGTGCTGGCCGTACTTTATATTGGGAAGATCTGGTGACAAGTTCACTTTAACATCAAACCTGTCACAGATGATGGCTGAACCTTCTCCCCACAGTACAATGCATTCCTCATTGTTACCCTTCTATAAGTGACACTGACTTTTCTAATAGTCTGAAAAAAATGCTTTATTCAGAAGATCACAATGATTGTTTTAGCACCAAAAGCTTATTACTGATGTGCCGCAGTGCATGCCTCCTGGTCCGACATGCCCTCTCCTGTGATAGGCAGCTGTCTATGGACAGTGTATATAACAGAGCCTGGTGTGGACACAGGCAGCCTTCTCAGCTGATTGATTGCTAAATCTAAAAACGCTGTGTTAAAACGGCTGCACCTAGTTATCTAAGTGATACATCTTAGGATTCAGGGTCTCATTGTCTACATCAGGCTGCTTTTAGTTGAGGTAGCAAAAACTACTGACAGATTCTGTTTAAACAGATGCCATTATTTACTCTTTCTTAAGGTACCGTCACATTAAGCGACACTGCCGCGATATAGACAACGATGCCGATCACTGCAGCGTCGCTGTTTTGTCGTTGTGTGGTCGCTGGAGAGCTGTCACACAGACAGCTCTCCAGCAACCAACTATGCCGAAGTCCCCGGGTAACCAGGGTAAACATCGGGTTACTAAGCGCAGGGCCGCGCTTAGTAACCCGATGTTTACCCTGGTTACCAGTGTAAATGTAAAAAAAACCCAAACACTACATACTTACATTCCGGTGTCTGTCGCGTCCCCCGGCGTCCGCTTCCCTGCACTGTGTAAGCGCCGGCCCTAAAGCAGAGCGGTGACGTCACCGCTGTGCTCTGCTTTATGGCCGGCCGGCGCTGACACAGTGCAGGGAAGCGGACGCCGGGGGACGTGACAGACATCAGAAGGTGAGTATGTAGTGTTTTTTTTTTTTTACATTTACAATGGTAACCAGGGTAAATATCGGGTTACTAAGCGCGGCCCTGCGTTTAGTAACCCGATGTTTACCCTGGTTACCAGTGAAGACATCGCTGAATCCGTGTCACACACACCGATCCAGCGATGTCAGCGAGTGATCCAGCGACGAAATAAGGTGCTGGCCTTCTAGCTCCGACCAACGATGTCACAGCAGGATCCTGATCGCTGCTGCGTGTCAAACACAACGATATCGCTACATCACGGATCGCTCTCGTTATCGTTGTTAAGTTGTTCAGTGTGAAGGTACCTTTACACTTGAGATGCTTGAAAGCCTCAATTGTCCACATGTTACTGTAAGCATTTATCTGATAGCATTTATGTCTCATGTACATTGTGTACCATGATAGCTACACAAATGAACAAATATTTTCACTGGGTCAACAGCAGGACACGTACCAAGTTTTTCCTTAATTTTCTTTAAAGCCCTTTCTTGTTGCTCAAACTCCATGTTTTTCTGCTGCATATCAGGAGAGTTTAAGCTTTGAATCTGCTTCGTAAGCTCTTCACTCACTGTCTGGGACCTTTTTACTGCTTCACGATACTGCTGTAAGAGATCTTTACACAATAGACAAAACAGAATAAATATATAGAAAAAATTACCCCTCCAGGCAAAGAATTTACTAGTTGTATCCTCAATTGGGTATTCCCAAATTGGAAAGCTATCCCCTATCCATGCTCGGCTTGTCTTGAGCGCTCCCATAAGAATGGGAGGAGCAGATGTGCCCATGATCAACCTCTGCATCTTTTAGGGCTGTCCCACACGTCCAGATAATTCCGGTACCGGAATAAATCGGTACCGGAGTTATTCGTGTCCGTGTGCCTGGGAACTCACGTAGGCCATACGTGCGGCACACGTGTGCCGCCCGTATGGCGAGTGGGTACCACACGGAGCGTGTGGTACCCACGCGTGTGGTACCCTGCATCGCGCTGAAGCCGCGATTCATATGTTCCCTGCAGCAGCGTTTGCTGCAGAGAAAATATGAAGAATAGTGTTTAAAATAAAGATCTATGTGTCCGCAGGCCCCCCACCCCCTGTGCGCCCCCCCCCCCCGCTGTTCAGAAAATACTTACCCGCCTCCCTCGCTGCTTCCTGGTCTGGCCGCGGCTTCTAGTGTATGCGGTCACGTGGGGCCGATCATTTACAGTCATGAATATGTGGCTCCACCTCCCATAGGGGCGGAGCCGACTATTCATTATTGTAAATGATCGGCCCCACGTGACCGCATACAGTAGGAGGCGCGGGGCAGAGAGGAAGGAGTGACAGCCAACGTGGGAGCGGGTGAGTATTTTCTGAACAGCGGGGGGGGGCGCACAGGGGGTGGGGGGCGGCGGACAGATAGATCTTTATTTTAAACACTATTATTCATATTTTCTCTGCAGCAAACACTGCTACAGGGAACATATGAATGGCGGCTTCAGCACCATGTGGGGGGGACAGCGCTTACTATAGCGCTGTCTCCTGCACGCACACGGACCCCAGACGGAGAATGTCCGTGTGAGGTCCGTGTTTTACACGGACCCATTGACTCTATTGGGTCCGTGTAATCCGTGCGCTCCCACGAACACTGACATGTCTCCGTGTTTGGCACACGGAGACACGGTCCGCAAAAAATCAATGACATCTGCACAGATGCATTGATTTTTATGGGTCTACGTGAGTCAGTGTCTCCGGTACGTGAGGAAACTGTCACCTCACGTACCGGAGCCACTGACGTGTGAAACCGGCCTTACACACAGCTTTCCGGCCCTCAGTTCTTAGAATTGGTGGGGGTTCAAGCAGTCTGAGGTGCAGCAATTGGGAAGTTATCTCCTATCCCAAACTATATCCAACTTGAGGATACCCCTTTAATGCAGAATGATCACCAGATGTCACAGTACAAACTGCATACATTATTAAATTATGATATCTAAAACATTACTTAATTCATCTCAAAATGGCTGTATTATTGGACATTGAAGGGAGTATGTAGTTGGACTCATAACATACTCATCTTAATATCAAAAGGCAAAACGCAATTATACAGTCAATCATGCATATATTTTCAATGTATTTCTACTCCAGGCTCATCATGTCTAAGCCCTAAGCAATCCATGGCATACTATTACATCACGGAGCATGTCAGGGCTCAGAAGCAGAGTTCGCTCTCCGCACAGGACCGATACCGGTTTTATTACAAATCTGGCATTTGACTTTAACAGTAGTGATCAGCACTACTGTCAATCACTGTTGTTAACCTCTTAAAATGCTGCTGTCAATCACGATATTCAAGCAATTGCATAGAGCCTGAATAAGGACCCCATACCTGCAAACTTATGTATTTTGTGAAGTTCAGCCATAAGCTGCGCCCCACTGGAGACACTGGCTTTTACTATTTACAGCAAACATGTGTAATTGCAGTACATAGCACAAACAAACAAACTATTGCAGGTTCAATGTAATAAAAATCAATCATAACATTTGGGCCAATTAATCAAAGCTTTCATGGCAGAAAAGCTTTAAAAAGTGCAAGCAAGTGCTGTGGCAGCCTTGGTGAATTAGCATACTATGTTACTCAAAATGGTATGAATGAAATCACCAGCTCACCACAAAAAAACAAGCCATCACACATCTCTAGTGACAGAAAATAAAAAAAACAGTTATGGATCTAGGAAAATGGAGGCATAAACCAATTTTTCTTTTTCACACACAGTTCAGAATGTTGTTAATCAGTAAAATAGTAAAACAATGGAAGTTTGGCATCACTGTAATTGTACTGAACTGTGGAATTAAATCCTCAAGTCATTTTTAATGGAAAAAAGAAAAAAAAGAAAAATGGAGGAATTGCATTTTTCACCATACTTGCCATTAACCCCTTCACCCCGAAGCCTGTTTTCAGGCCAAGTGACAGGGCCAATTTTTACAATTCTGACCACTGTCACTTTATGAGGTCATAACTCTGAAACGCTTCAACGGATCCTGGTATTCTGACATTGTTTTCTCGTGACATATTGTACTTCATGATAGTGGTAAAACTTCTTCGATATGACTTGCATTTATTTGTGAAAAAAACAAAAATTTGTCGAAAATTATGAAAATTTAGCAATTTTCAAACTTTTAGTTTTTATGCCCTTAAATTAGAGAGTTATATCACATAATATAGTTAATAAACAACATTTCCCACATGTCTGCTTTACATCAGCACAATTTTGGAAACATAATTTTTTTTTTGTTAGGGAGTTATAAGGGTTAAAAGTTGACCAGCGATCTCTAATTTTTGCAACAAAATTTACAAAACCATTTTTTTTACGGACCGCCTCACATTGAAGTGACTTTGAGGGGTCTATATGACAGAAAATGCCCAAAAGTGACACCATTCTAAAAACTGCACCCCTCAAGGTACTCAAAACCACATTCAAAAAGTTTATTAACCCTTCAGGTGCTTCACAGGAATTTTTGGAATGTTTAAAAAAAATTGAACATTTAACTTTTTTTTCACAAAATTTTTACTTCAGATCCAATTTGTTTTATTTTACCAAGGGTAACAGGAGAAATTGGACCACAAAAATAGAATTATTCTTACCGTTAATTCGGTTTCTAGGAACCTTCCACGACGGCATATGGAGGTTGTCTCTTTGCCCTAATGGGGAACAGGAAACACAGAGGTTAAAAGGACCTCCCACCTCCCACTTGCCAGTGACTTACAACTGAGACCATTGCACTGGTTTACCTTTAAAATCCCAGAACTAATCCAGGAATATATATTGGGTGGGAAATTAGTGCCGTCGTGGAAGGTTCCTAGAAACCGAATTAACGGTAAGAATAATTCTATTTTCTCTAGTCACCTTCCACGACGGCATATGGAGGAATACCAACTAATTTGGCACTAGGGAGGGACAACGGCCTGGAGTACTTTACGGCCGAAGGCTAAGTCCTTATTGGACAATACATCCAGTCTGTAATGTTTAGAGAAGGTATGGAGTGAAGACCACGTTGCTGCCCTGCAAATCTGCTCCGGAGATGCGCCTGCTCTTTCTGCCCAGGAAACCGATGTAGATCTGGTTGAATGGGCTTTGATCCCTACTGGAGGCAATTTGTTTTGAGCGAGGTAGGCTTCCGTTATAGCTTTCTTGATCCTTGTAGCGATGGTACTTTTGGCTACTTTTTTCCCCTTGTTTTGTCCTGAGAGATGGACAAATAGGTTATGATCAATTCTGAACGTGCGGATGTGGTCCAAGTACTGTAGAAGGATGCGCCGGACATCCAAGGTGTTGAATCTTTTTTCTTCCAGGTTTGCTGGATTGTGGCAAAAGGTTGGTAGAAAAATCTCTTGAGAACGATGGAAGTCAGAGATAACTTTCGGAAGAAAGGATGGATCAAGACGAAGCACAATTGAATCATCTCTTACTAGAAGATAAGGTTCTCTTGTAGACAAGGCCTGTAATTCACCAATCCTTCTGGCTGAAGTAATGGCTACCAAGAACACGGCTTTATAAGCTAGGTTTTGTGGAGAACAAGAGGATAGCGGTTCAAAGGGTGGACCTGTCAGACCTTGGAGAACTACATTGAGATCCCATGGGGGAACTATGATTTGTTTTCTAGGATTCATTCTGGTAGCTGATGTCATAAACCTTTTAATCCAGCGATGACTCGCTAAATCTTGATCAAAGACCGAGCTAAGTGCCGAGACCTGTACCTTGAGGGTACTAGGCCTGAGACCTATTTCCAAGCCTTTTTGTAAAAAGTCCAATATGATAGGTATATTAGGCTTGAGAGGGTCTGGAAGGTTAGGCAGACAGAATGAAGAAAACTTTTTCCAAATTTTATTGTAAATGGCGTTGGTAACAGGTTTCCTTGATTTTTGTAGCGTAGCTATGACCGGGATTGATAGCCCTTTAGCTCTTAAAACCTGGGTTTCAGCAACCACGCCGCCAAGCTCCACTTCTGAGGGTCTGGGTGGAGAATGGGACCCTGAGAAAGAAGATCGTGCTTTATTGGCAATATTACTGGTCCATCCACTTGTAGATGGATAATCAGGTTGAACCAACTCCTTTTGGGCCACAATGGAGCTATCAGGATAGTTGGAGTCCTTTCTAGGCGTATCTTTCGTAGAACCTTTGCAAGGATTGGGATTGGCGGAAAAGCATAAGCTAGATGAAACGGCCAATCTTGGGTTAGAGCATCCAACCCCCTGGGATTGCCTCTTGGGTCCAAGGAAAAAAAGGGTTCGACCTTTGCGTTCTGGTGAGAGGCGAAGAGGTCGACATCTGGATGACCCCATCTGTGAACCAACATGTTGAATATTTGAGGATCCAGGCTCCACTCGCCAGGATGGATTTCCTGTCGGCTTAGGTAGTCTGCCTGAATATTTGTAGTTCCCTTGAGGTGGATTGCTGTCAGGGATAGTAGGTGCTTTTCGGCCCAAGAAAAGATTCGAGCGGAGATCTTTATTAGACTGAGGGTTCTTGTACTGCCTTGGTGCCTGATATGGGCCACCGTGGTCATGTTGTCCGAGTATATCTGTACATGTTGACCCGAAATCTGACGACTTGCCGCTAGCAGGGTCTCTTCCACAGCTTTGAGCTCCCTGAAATTTGATGATTTCTCGGAAATCGATTGACTCCACTGGCCTTGATAGGGGACATGGTCTACTATGGCTCCCCAGCCCCTCTTGCTGGCATCTGTTTTGATGGTGGTTAGAGGGGACTGAATCCAGGATACTCCTTTCAGAAGGTTCCTGGGCTTCATCCACCATGTTAAAGAGGCTTTCACTCTGCCCGGAGTGTGGATCCTCTTGGTAAGAGTGCCAGGTCGACCATCCCAGTTGTCTAGAATGTGGGCTTGGAGAGTCCTTGAGTGGGCTTGAGCCCAAGCCACCGACTGTATGCAGGCTGTCATGGAGCCCAACAGCGACATTCCTTCTCGCAGAGTAGGGGACCTCATTTCTTTGAACTTCCTGATTTTTGTTAGGAGGGGAAGTCTGTGATCGTCCGGGAGGAAGGACATTTGTCTTGCTGAGTCCAGCATTACTCCTAGAAATCTCCTGGTTTTTGCAGGTTGAAGCTGAGATTTTTGTAGGTTTGGAATCCAACCTAGTGATCTCAGAACGTCTAGGGTGGTAGACACATGGGATATCAGGGTTGTCTCGGTGGAAGCTACTATCAGAAGATCGTCCAGATAGGGCACTATACAGACACCTTGTTTTCGGATGAATGACACTACTTCTGCCATCACCTTGGAGATCACCCTCGGTGCTGATGAAATGCCGAAGGGAAGGACTCCAAACTGATAGTGCTCCACCTGATGACTCCCCTGTATTGCAAACCTGAGATATTTCTTGTGTCTCTGGTGAATAGGGATGTGGAAATACGCATCCTTGAGATCGATGGTAGCCATAAAAGAGTGATGTTCTATCAGAGGAATCGCAGATCTTATGGACTCCATCTTGAATTTGCGATACTTCACGTGCTGGTTCAGACCCTTTAAGTTTATGATAATCCGGACGTCTCCCGAAGGTTTGGGGACCAGGAAGAGTCGGGAGTAGTGACCTTTTCCCCACTCTGATTGTGGGACTGGGGAAATTACATTTGATTTGATCAGGTCTCTGAGACCTAAAGACAATAGGCTGCGATCCCTTGATGATGGAAGGGAAGTGACTTTTAGACCCTGAGGTGGGGGAGAAATTAACTCTATTAACAGGCCCTCCTTGATGACATTGAGAACCCAGTGGGAGCTGGTGATATCCTCCCACTGATCCACATATCTTGAGAGTCTTCCCCCCACCGGGTCGGAGTCATTGTTTGTCCTGCTGGGACTGTTGCTGCTGCTGCTGTTGCGGGACAAAAATATTCTTTCCCCTACCCTTTGCATAGCTCCACCTGCCGGTTTTTCCTTTGCCTCTTGCTTGAGAGGGCTGAGGTTGTGGGCCACGAAAAAAACGTTTCCTAGGCTGTTTTTGCTCGGGGAGCGCTTTCTTTTTGTCGGTGGCTTTATCAAGAATATCGTCTAGGGCAGGACCAAAGACGTAGTCTCCTTTAAAGGGTATGGTGCAGAGTTTAGATTTAGAAGTAATATCCCCACTCCATAGTTTAAGCCAGAGGGCTCTTCTGGCAGAGTTGGAAAGTACCAGGGATCTGGCGGCGACTCTTACAGATTCTAGAGAAGCGTCCGCCAAATACCCTGTAGCTTTGTGCAGAATGGGTAGGGAATCCAATATCTCGCCTCTTGAGGTACCTTGAGATACGTGATTCTCTAATTTTTCGAGCCAGCAGGAGAGGGCTCTTGCCACACAGGTGGATGCAACGTTAGCCTTAAGGACAGATGCAGAAGTTTCCCATGATTTTCTGAGGAGACTTTCGATTTTTCTATCCATGGGATCCTTCAATTGAGAAGAATCCTCAAAGGGGAGTGCAGTTCGCTTGGCGACTCTAGCCACCTGCACATCGACCTTGGGAATATCTAATTTAAGGTCGTCCTCAAGCAGAAATCTGTGCTTCATTTCTGAAGGGGTACTGAGACGCCTCTCAGGTAGTTCCCATTCCTGATTAATCATACTGATAATATTGGGATGAACTGGGAAGCCCACTCTCTTCTCTGATGAAAGACCACCGAACATCTGATCCTGTATGGACTGCGGTACAGGTTCCTCTTCTAGTCCCATGGTATTACGTACGGCAGAGACTAGATCCTCAGTATAGTCTGAGGAAAAAAGGTACTTCCTGACCTCAGCTTTAGGTGATCTTGGATCCTCCCAACCCACAGATGAGGCATGAGAGAGGTCCGAATCAGAGTCAGATTCCACAACCTGTATCTTCCTCTTCTTAGCCGGGGAATGAGGTTGTGGTAGCGGAGATGGAGGTGGGGGTGGAGGTGTAAAAGCTGCCAGAGAAGATTGCACCTCCTGTTTCACCAGTGAGCGAATCTCATCCAACAGAGATGGCTGCTCAGCTCTTATTATTCTGTCGGTACATGACTGACAGAGTTTCTTGTCCCAGTTAGGAGGACATTTAGTGGAACAGATAGGGCACTTTTTCCTATAGGCACCTTTGGGGGCAGGTTTTTCTCCCTGAAATATATAAGGGAGAGAGGGGTGAGGACTTCAAACCCCTGCTACACTCCTCCCGGATCCCATCCCTGCAACACTTACAGAGGCAGGGGTGGCGCTGGGCTCCGCAGATACGGGGCATGAAGAACCATCCATACTGAAGGAGATAGCCTTACCTCAGTGGTGGTTCAGCAGGCTTTTATGGACGCCGTCCTAGCACCTGCTCCAGCGATTAATTCCCCTCCCCCTCCAGGATCCAGGTGAGGGAGCTGCGCGGTCCGACACGCCGGCCGGCGAAACCCGGAAGTACCGGCTTCTTAGTGTATGAAGAAACCGGAAGTGACGCGCGCGAACCTCCGTCGTCACTTCCGGAACGCTGAGCCGGCAGCATGGAGGAGGAGGACGCCGGGCAGCTCCAGGAGGAGCCCGGTCAGGGAACCCAGGCCTGCTTTGCCCTCGTGGGGGCGCGGGAAGGCCGGGAGGGAGTCCCGAGGACCTGCGAGCAGGACGACGGGAGCAGCACAAGGAGGAGGCCAGAGGCGACCATCTGCTGCCCGGCTAGACAGGCAGCGCCTGTAAAGGTACCGTAGCCGCCGGCCACTACAGCACATGAAGAAACCTCTCCCTGTCCCATGGGGAACAGGAAAGACACTGGCAAGTGGGAGGTGGGAGGTCCTTTTAACCTCTGTGTTTCCTGTTCCCCATTAGGGCAAAGAGACAACCTCCATATGCCGTCGTGGAAGGTGACTAGAGAAAGTTGTTGTACAATTTGTCCTGAGTACGCTGATACCCCACATGTTGGGGTAAACCATTGATTGGGCACATGGCAGAGCTTGGAAGGGACGGAGCGCCATTTGACTTTTCAATGCAAGATTTGCTGGAATTGAGATTGGAACCCATGGCTCGATTGGAGAGCCCCTGACGTGCCTAAACAGTGGAAACCCCCCAAAGTGACACCATTTTGGAAAGTAGACCCTCTAAGGAACTAATCTAGATGTGTGGTGAGCACTTTGAACCTCCAAGTGCTTCACAGAAGTTTATAATGTAGAGCCGTAAAAAAAATTTCATATTAATTTTCACAAAAAATGATCTTTTTGCCCCCAATTTTTTATTTTCCCAAGGGTAACAGGATAAATTGGACCCCAAAAGTTGTTGTGCAATTTGTCCTGAGTACGCTGATACTTCATATATGGGGATAAACCACTGTTTGAGCACATGGCAGAGCTCAGAAGGGAAGGAGCGCCGTTTGACTTTTCAATGCAAAATTGGCTGGAATTGAGATCGGAACCCATGTCGCCTTTGGAGAGCCCCTGACATGCCTAAATAGTGGAAACCCCCCACAATGGACCCCATTTTGGAAAGAAGACCCCCTAAGGAACTTATCTAGATGTGTGGTGAGCACTTTTAGCCCCCAATTGTTTCACTAAAGTTTAGAATGTAGCGCTATGAAAATTAAAAAAAATCATTTTTTCTTTCCACAAAATGATGTTTCAGCCCGCAATTTTTTTTTTCTCAAGGGTAACAGGAGAAATTGGACCACAAAAGTTATTGTACAATTTGTCCTGAGTACGCTGATATCCCATACATGGGGGGGAACCACTGTTTGGGCGCACGGCAGAGCTCGGAAGGGAAGGAGCGCCGTTTGCAATGCAGACTTAGATGGACTGGTCTGCAGGTGTCATGTTGCATTTGCAGAGCCCCTGATGTACCTAAACAGTAGAAACCCCCCACAATTGACCCCATATTGGAAACTAGACCCCCCAAGGAACTTATCTAGATGTGTTGTGAGAACTTTGAACCAACAAGTGTTTCACTACAGTTATAACGCAGAGCCGTGAAAATAAAAAATATTTTTTTTTTTCCACGAAAATGATATTTTAGCCCCCACGTTTTTATTTTCCCAAGGGTATCAGGAGAAATTGGACCACAAATGTTGTTGTCCAATTTGTCCTGAGTACGCTGATACCCCATATCTGGGGGGAACCACCGTTTGGGCACATTGCAGAGCTCGGAAGGGAAAGAGCGCCGTTTGAAATGCAGACTTAGATGGATTGGTCTGCAGGCGTCATGTTGCATTTGCAGAGCCCCTGATGTACCTAAACAGTAGAAACCCCCCACAAGTGACCCCATATTGGAAACTAGACCCCCCGAGGAACTTATCTAGATGTGTTGTGAGAACTTTGAACCAACAAGTGTTTCACTACAGTTTATAACGCAGAGCCGTGAAAATAAAAAATATTTTTTTTCCCACCAAAATGATATTTTAGCCCCCACGTTTTTATTTTCCCAAGGGTAACAGGACAAATTGGACCCCAAAAGTTGTTGTCCAACTTGTCCTGAGAACGCTGATACCCCATATGTTGGGGGGACCACTGTTTGGGCGCACAGGAGAACTCGGAAGGGAAGGAGCACTGTTTTAGTTTTTCAAAGCAGAATTGGCTGGAATTGAGATCGGACGCCATGTCACGTTTGGAGAGCCCCTGATGTGCCTAAACAGTGGAAACCCCCAATTCTAACTGAAATCCTAACCCCAACCTTAATCCCAGCCCTAACCCTAGCCCTAACCGTAGCCCTAACCCTAATGGGAAAATGGAAATACATACATTTTTTAAAATTTTGTTATTTTTCCCTAACTAAGGGGGTGATGAAGGGGGGTTTGATTTACTTTTATAGCGTTTTTTTGGCGGATTTTTATGGTTGGCAGCCATCACACACTAAAAGACGCTTTTTATTACAAAAAATAGTTTTTGCATCACCACATTTTGAGAGCTATAATTTATCCATATTTTGGCCCACAGAGTCATGTGATATCTTCTTTTTTGCGGGACGAGTTGACGTTTTTATTGGTACCATTTTCGGGCACATGACATTTTGTGATCGCTTTTTATTCCGATTTTTGGGAGGCGGAATGAACAAAAACCAGCAATTCCTGAAATTCTTTTAGGGGGGGCGTTTATACCGTTCCACGTGTGGTAAAATTGATAAAGCAGCTTTATTCTTCACGTCAGTACGATTACAGCGATACCTCATTTACGTAATTTTGTGTTTTGGCGCTTTTACACAATAAAAACTATTTTATATAAAATAATTGTTTTTGCATCGCTTTATTCTGAGAGCTATAACTTTTTTATTTTTCTGTTGATGATGCTGTATGGCGGCTTTTTTTTTTGTGGGACAAGATGACGTTTTCAACGGTACCATGGTTATTTATATCAGTCTTTTTGATCGCGTGTTATCCCACTTTTTGTTCGCCTGTATGATAGTAAAGCGTTGTTTTTTGCCTTGTTTTTTATTTTTTTTCTAGCAGTGTTCACTGAAGGGGTTAACTAGTGGGATAGTTTTATAGAACGGGTCGTTACGGACGCGGCGATACCAAATGTGTACTTTTACTGTTTTTTTTTAATTTACATAAATAAATTGATTTATTGGGAAATGTTTTTTTTTCTTTATTTGGGGATTTTTTTATTTTATTTTTATACATTGTATTTTTTTTTTCACTTTTTACCATTGTCCCAGGGTGGGACATCACTGTTTTAGATCAGATCGTTGATCTGACAGTGTGCATAGCACTCTGTCAGATCAACGATCTGACAGGCACGTTCCACAGGCTTGCCGGCGCCTGCTATTAGGAACTCTCAGCAGGCGCCGGCAAGCCAGGTGAGTAAATGACCCGGAAGGAGTCCCGCGGCCATCTTGGATCCGTGGACTCCTTCCAGGTCACCGGAGCACGCGTTGCTCCGGTGGGAGAGCGCAGGGAGCCCCCGTCCCTGCGCGATCCACCTCTATGCCGCTGTCACTATTGACAGCGGCATCAGAGGGGTTAAATGCCCGCGATCGGCGATAGTGCCGATCGTGGGCATTGCTGCGGGGTGTCAGCTGTCATATACAGCTGACACCCGCACCCGATCACCGCGGCGCTCAGCGCGAGAACACGGCGATCGAGCCGCCGTACTAGTACTGCGGCTGGCACAAATGCAGTGCCGGCAGCACCGTACTAGTACGGTGGATAGCGCGAAGGGGTTAAAATAAAATGAAGACGGTCATCAAAATGTGCAACTTGTTCCACAAAATATAAGCCCTCATACATCTAAGTAGGTAAAAAAATATACTGTATTTTTCAGACTATAAGACGCACCGGACCATAAGACACACCTAGGATTTAGAGTAGGAAATTAGAAAAAAAATTGAAGCAAAAAATGTGGTCAATTCTGTACTTAATATCCCCTATCCTGGAATATACGGTCCCCTCATCCGTACCCTGGTATGCATGGCCCCTCTCATCCCTACCCTGGTATACATGGCACCTCTCATCCCTATCCTGGTGTGCATGGCTCCTCTCATCCCTACCCTGGTATGCATGACCCCTCTCATCCCTATCCTGTTGTGCATGGTTCCCTCATCCTTATCCTGGCAATCATGGTCTCCTCATCCCTATCCTGGTATATACGGTCCTCTCATCCCTATCCTGGCAATCATGGTCTCCTCATCCCTATCCTGGTATGCATGGCCCACTTATCCCTATCCTGGTTTGCATGGCCTCCACATCCCCATCCTGGTATGCATGACCCCCTCATCCCCATCCTGGTATGCATGTCCCCCTTATCTCTAGCCTGGTAGGCATGCCCCCCTTATCTCTAGCCTGGTAGGCATGTCACCCTCATCCCTATCCTGGTAGGAATGGTCCGTCTCATCCCTATCGTGGTATGCATGGCCTCATCCTTATCCTGGTATGCAAGGCCCCCATATCTGTCCTGGTATTCATGGCCCCATTCATATCCTGGTTTGATTGGTACCCATCTCTATCCTGGTATGCATGGCTCCATCAGAAAAATGTAAAAAAAAAAAAAACCATTACACTTACCTTCTGGCGCTCCCTTGCAGAGTCTTGTTCCGATGCCAGCAGCTGCTTTATGTTTATAAGCAGAGCATGGCAGGGACGTCATGCGTTGCTTACAACCTGAAGGACAGCTGCTGGAATACTTACTGCTCTGCACGCTGGGACTATGTGCGTGGAGGCCGTGAGTATTCACTGCTCGCTCTGTAGTAGAGTGAACAGTGTCAGCCGCTGGCTTCCTGCAGCTGCCGGCTTTCACGTGTCCCCTCTACTAAAGGGAATGAATATTCACCACATTCCACGCCTATGGGATGGGGATAGGAGCCAATAGTACAAGGATAAGCATGGGGCCATGCATACCAGGATAAGGATGGGGCCATGCATACAAGGATAAGGATGGGGCCATGCATACCAGGATAAGAATGGGGCCATGCATACCAGGATGAGGATGGGGCCAATCATACCAGGATAAGGATGGGGCCATGCATACCAGGATGCTATTAAAGAGAAATAAATATTCATTGCCCTCCACCCCCATGGGCGTGGAATGCAGTAAATATTAATTTCTCTTTAGCAGTGGGCACAGGACTTAGCCACAGCCTGACTCCTGTGACCCTCTGCTCCGCCGCTGCCGCTCACCCACCACAGCCAGAGTCGGTACATCCTGATTATAAGACGCACCCCCCCATTTTCCTCCTACGTGAAAAAGCACAGGTAAAAAAAAATGAAAATTGTGCCCTTAACGGGGTGTGAATGTGCTGTCACAAGTATAGCACTTTACTTAGTACAGTTTTAAGATATTGTTTTAATATGTATATTTTGTGGTTGTACTTATTCTTGCTAACTTGCTTACAAATATGGAATGCAAAACAAACAAAACAAAAAAGGATGGAACATAACACTATGGCCAGTATTTAAGGTACAGTCATGGTCAAAAGTATTGACACCCCTGCAATTCTGTCAGATAATACTCAGTTTCTTCCTGAAAATGATTGCAAACACAAATTCTTTGGTATTATCTTCATTAAATTTGTCTTAAATGAAAAAACGCAAAAAGAATTGTCCTAAAGCCAAATTGAATATAATTCCACACCAAACATAAAAAAGGGGGTGGACAAAAGTATTGGCACTGTTCGAAAAATCATGTGATGCTTCTCTAATTTGTGTAATTAACAGCACCTGTAACTTACCTGTGGCACCTAACAGGTGTTGGCAATAACTAAATCACACTTGCAGCCAGTTGACATGGATTAAACTTGACTCAACCTCTGTCCTGTGTCCTTGTGTGTACCACATTGAGCATGGAGAAAAGAAAGAAGACCAAAGAACTGTAAGAACTGTCTGAGGACTTGAGAAACCAAATTGTGAGGAAGCATGAGCAATCTCAAGGCTACAAGTTCAACTCCAAAGACCTGAATGTTCCAGTGTCTACCGTGCGCAGTGTCATCAAGAAGTTTAAAGCCCATGGCACTGTGGCTAGCCTCCCTAGATGTGGACGGAAAAAAAAATTGACAAGAGATTTCAATGCAAGATTGTACAGATGTTGGATAAAGAACCTCGACTAACATCCAAACAAGTTCAAGCTGCCCTGCAGTCCGAGGGTACAACAGTGTCAACCCATACTATCCGTCGATGTCTGAATGAAAAGGGACTGTATGGTAGGGGATCCAGGAAGACCCCACTTCTTACCCCGAGACATAAAAAAGCCAGGCTGGAGTTTGCCAAAACTTACCTGAAAAAGCCTAAAACGTTTTGGAAGAATGTTCTCTGGTCAGATGAGACAAAAGTAGAGCTTTTTGGGCAAAGGCATCAACATAGAGCTTTCAAGAGAAAAAAAAGAGGCATTCAAAGAAAAGAACACGGTCCCTACAGTCAAACATGGCGGAGATTCCTTGATGTTTTGGGGTTGCTTTGCTGCCTCTGGCACTGGACTGCTTGACTGTGTGCATGGCATTATGAAGTCTGAAGACTACCAACAAATTTTGCAGCATAATTTAAGGCCCAGTGTGAGAAAGCTGGGTCTCCCTCAGAGGTCATGGGTCTTCCAGCTGGACAATGACCCAAAACACACTTCAAAAAGCACTAGAAAATGGGTTGAGAGAAAGCACTGGAGACTTCTAAGGTGGCCAGCAATGAGTACGTACCTGAATCCCATAGAACACCTGTGGAGAGATCTTAAAATGGCAGTTTGGAGAAGGCACCCTTCAAAAATCAGGGACCTGGAGCAGTTTGCCAAAGAAGAATGGTCTAAAATTCCAGCAGAGCATTGTAAGAAACTCATTGATGGTTACCGGAAGTGGTTGGTCGCAGTTATTTTGGCTAAAGGTTGTGCAACCAAGCATTAGGCTGAGGGTGCCAATGCTTTTGTCTGGCCCATTTTTGGAGTTTTGTGTGAAATGATCAATGTTTTGCTTTTTGCTTCATTCTCTTTTGTGTTTTTTTCATTTAAGACAAATTAAATGAAGATAATAATACCAAAGAATTTGCGTTTGCAATCATTTTCAGGAAGAAACTGAGTATTATCTGACAGAATTGCAGGGGTGTCAATACTTTTGGCCATGACTGTAGATACACTTTAGTGGCAAACGGGTTGCCGCAAGAACTTTTTTTTGTCTCCATTTTATTCAACATTTAACTTCACAAAGAAGCAGCCAATTTTTCATGCTTTCCTTTTATCCTGCCCTTCTTCAAAATGGCATAACTTTTTTTATTTTTCCTGGACGAATTGCAGTTGTAGTCCAGGGAATTAGGAGAGACATTCCAGCATGGAGGAGAGAGATTTCCTTAAGGTGAAGTGTGATTTATTCTGCTGTCTGGTTATTGCACACTACCTTACAAATATTTAATCACAAAGGCTAATGTAAAAAAGAAAAAGAACTTATTAACTGGACCAAATATTCCAAACCAAAATTTTGCTAAAGATGAACTTTTTTTAAAATTAATTATTACAAACCTATTTCAGCATTTGTAGATTCAAATTCTCTGGGAAGTGGAGCCCCAAACACAATTCCTTTAAGCTGGTCTATAGAAGGGGCTTTGTTTTGCAATCCACCAAACTTTCCATTGCTGCGGATTCTGTCTCCATCTCTAGTCAGCAACGTTGGGCAATATGAAAACTGAACAAGCTACAAAAAATAAATAAATTAATAAAAAAGGAATAAAACGTACATTACATATATACATACAGTACAGACCAAAAGTTTGGACACACCTTATCATTAAAGCAAGAGGTGGCTACTTTGAAGAACCTAGAATATAAGACCTCATTTCAGTTGTTTCACACTTTTTTGTTAAGTATATAATTCCACGTGTGTTAATTCATAGTTTTGATGCCTTCAGTGTGAATGTACAATTTTCATAGTCATCAAAATACAGAAAAATCTTTAAATGAGAAAGCGTGTCCAACCTTTTGGTCTGTACTGTATACATACAGGAATTGAAACTGCCTCTAATTTTTGTCTACCAAGCAGGACAATATACTTTACCAAACCTCCAAGCTTTGTCAACAGTACAGTAATCTCATTACTGCTTCTGTTTCACAAAATTAATAAAAAGCTAATATTGGCAACAAAGGTTACTAAGAAAAAGAAAGTATGCTAGCCTAAAGTGCATCAAAAACACCACAACAGAGCTAATAGATAAGGGCTGACCTGATAAGACAGTCACTTTTATTGCAGGAAAGAAAAGCATAGTCTGTGGCACTGATATGGGAGAAAAATAGCATGTTATAGTTGTGAACTACTTTTCATCTATATTTATGTTTTATTGCACTTTTTCATATACTGGTTGTCCAGAATGGAATATTTGAGTGTTTTCACTGCATCCACATACAAATTCCTGTTCTGTAATAAGTTTGCCGCTTTTAACCAATTTTCTAAAGATGAATCTCAGAAATTATGACAGATATTAAGGCATATGGACAAGCAATATCTCTAGCATACTTGGTCTGTCCATGTAATAAATTTGAGCCCCATGTTATTCTTGCTTCCTTTGTGCTCTATTTTAAAAGGTACCCGTTATCAGTATATGATACACAGATGTAGGTAGTGTTAAAGTACATTAAGTTATGCCATTAATATAATAATACATTTCTATAGCACCAACATATTTCGCAACACTTTATATTTTAGAGGGGACTTGTACAGACAAAGTGAGAGCCCTGCTTGCAAGCTTACAATCTAGCACTTAAGGCTCTTAAGGCTTGTGCACACGTTGAAGATTTGGGGCGTTTTTGCCATGCAGATTTGCTAGCAAAACCTGAAGCAATCCTGATGCCAGCAAAGTGAATGAGAAACCTGAAGTGTCATGTAGTCCATGAGCCAAGAACCAAATTTGACGATATCGGTACCAAGCGGAGTGACTAATTCTCTTTGGTATTTTTAGGTAGATGCATGTCTGTAGTTTATTTTTTGATATGATAGCCCTTACATATACGTAGCTTATTAACCCCTTCAGCCCTAGGCCTATTTGTACCCAAGTGCCTAAGCCAATCTGACCTGTGCCACTTCATGGGCTAATAACTTTGGAACGCTTTCACCTATCCAAGCCATTCTGAGATTGTTTTCTCGTGACATATTGTACTTCACGTCAGTGCTAAATGGGAGTCAATATATTTTACCTTTCTATATAAAAAAATGCTAAATATTCGGAAATTTTGGAAAAATCGGCAATTTTTTAACTTTGAAATTCTCTGCTTTTTACAAAAATACTGATACCCCCCATAATAGTTATTAATTTACACTCCCCACATGTTTACTTCATATTGGCATCATTTTGAAAATGAAACCTTATTGTTTTACGACGTAATAGGGCTTATAGTTTTATGCGCAATTTTTCACATTTACAGCAAAACCCACTTTTCAAAGGACCAAGTCACTTCTGAAGTCACTTTAAGGGGCTTACATAACAGAAACCACCCATAAATTACCCCATTTTGCAAACTACACCCCTCAAGCTGTTCAAAACTCATTTTTAAAAACTGTTAACCCTTTAGGTGTTCCACAGGAATTTTAGCATGAGCCAAGAACCAAATATGACGATATCGGTACCACCCGGAGTGACTAGATGTAGTATTTGTAACAAAATTTAATCCAAGTTATGTAAATACACACTGAACATGTCATGTGCATATATATATATATATATATATATATATATATATATATATATATATATATATATATATGTTACTCCATAATATCTTCAACATCGGACTCTGAATCTGACTGTTGTTCTACTGGCTCGTCTTCAGTACCCTTGTTCTGGCATGTCTGTAATCTGCACATGTCTGTGCACTTCAGGCCATTGCTGAGGCAAGTACACTGAGGAAGTTCACATGACCGCACACACTTGCAGGACAGTAGCTGTATAATAGCTTCTGGTGCTGGTGCCCCTTGCATCCACTTGACAACAAGCTTTCCGTCGTTATCTATCATCCAACCGCAGTCTGTTGGGTTTGCAACCCATGGCTGGCTCTGCAGACTTCTCCTCCAGATCGCAGCCTGGTAGTTTGCACGCAGTGCATGCATGAAAAGGCAGTCCTGGCAAGGAGGGAGTTGACTTGACTCTACCACTCCACGTCTGGCACAGAACAGCTGATAACGGAGCCTGTTTACCTCAGTTGTTTGGGTAGTTGGCAGGTACATGTGGCAGGTGATTTCCTGTAACTTCTCAAAAAGTTCGGTAGACACTTCCCATGAACGACCAACTTCCTGAAAGGCATCCTGGTATGTCTTGTTCATCTTCAACTGCTTGAGTGTCGTCATCTTCCCACGGCCAGCGAATGCACTGACGGTGTCACAGCCTGTAAATGCATGCATACCAATCAATGAATCACATACGCTGCCTCCCAATGTTCGGCTCAGAGTGGTGATATCCAGGAATCTTGTCCGGTTCTGTGTACCGCATTTCTGGAACAGGTGGGATGGGATTTTGTGGCACATGCCCAGACACAGGACCATGACATCAGTATCCTCCGAAGTGATGATGACCGACTTGTAACCAGATTCTGCTGCATGAAGAGCATGGAGAAGGAGGCGTTTGTCTGCTTCTTCTTGATTTGACTTAAGGTCAGCAGCCTCTTCCCACTGTTCTTTGGTGATCTTAAAGCAGAGCTGCTCACATGTGACATACAGCTCCTTCTCCTCAAGCTTCTCCCTGTGGTGTTTCGCCTTCCATTCTTCTACCAGAAACTTTATGAGACTTGCCTTGTTGGAGGAACTACTTAGAAGCTTTTTCCACTGCTGGATGTTGTGCCCATGTTGAATGTTCTTGAAATGGATCCCTGTGCCTTCATATCTGTTGACTCTTTCTGTATCTTTGATGGATGTCTCCTTGTAGACGTCAAAGACAATATCAATGCGCTTGCTCTTAGCACCCTCATGGATAGCGCGACTCATTGCTGTGCCTGCTAGCTGGCCAAATGTTGCATTGTTTCCCTTCAGTTTCTGAACCAGGCTCATCCCATCAATGATGGTTGCAGAGGGCTCGGGGATCACTTCTGCAGGACGAGCATTCCTCTCCAACTCCCTTGCGAGGGCAGCCTTGTTGGTCTTGCAGATAGACCCATCACCATTGGCAAGTGCCCATGGCAATGGACCCAGGGGATGAGTCAAGACATCACTCATTTGTAGCTTTCTGTTCTCAGCTACAAGTATCATCTGGCCAAATAGGTTTCTGTCAGCCTTCAAAATTACCTCCTTGCCAAGACCTTGTCTGCGTGTCTTCATTTGGATGTTAGAGAACGTTTTAAGTTTGTTCTTCGTCATCTTGTCATGAAACAATGTAGTTGGCTTATCGGTACCCAAACGCTCATCCTTGAATGTTTGATATGCATCCTCTCCTATACTGTATGCCCCTTGAAGGTCTTTGGCTACATCTGGTGGTGCTACAGTCGCTGTTGACAAACTGATAAGTTCACCATTATGCTCTTTGTTGAAGGGGTTCACCCAACCTGTCTCCAGCAGTTGAACGAAAGATTGGACATCGGCTTCATCTCTTCTAATCCTAGACACCTGTAGGTCTGAATGGCTGAAGTCAGTATATTGTTGGCCTACCAGGGCCCTCAGCTGCCTCAAGTACATACTGCGGTACTCTGATGTCAGGTAGAACCTGGAAACAGCTCCAACTTTGAGGCTGAAGCCTTTTGTGCCCCCTGGTGTCTGGGTGTCTTTGTTGATTGTCTCTTCAATGGTCTGGTCCACAGGAATTCGTCCAAAAGGATTCTTGCTACCGATCTGGACCGAAAAGCCACCTTGCATGAAGTATTCATGGACCTCTGGGTGTTCTATGGGCAGCCGAGACATTGTGGCATAGTAATAGGTTAGGTATCGGGCATAGTTGACCTTGTCATAGGCAAAACACCATGGTATCATCTGTCGGATTGCTCCTAGGTGAAGCATCCAGTTGCCTTCTCTTGAAGCTCGAACCAGGGCCAGCATGGTCTCGACCATGTCCAAGTATGACATCCAGAATGCTGAGAGTTTTTCATTTCTGAGGGTCTCAAGATAAACTTGAAAGAGCTTCAGGGTAAGTGTGCAAGATTCATTATCCAAGAGCTTTTCGAAGGATCCCTGCGACACACTGATGCGAAAGTTTGTGATGTTCTTCAGTGTTTCATCCAGATGGTGAAGGTCCCTTGCATGGTTTTCTTCTAGCCATGGAAGGAAGTTTTTCCAAGCAAGCCTCATAAGTGCTTCATAGACCAGCTTGTGTAGTCTCACTGCTCTGCCTGGGAGGTGTCAGCCTCTACAGAGGGAGATAGGAGCTCTGCAGAGAAGACCGGAGAGTCCTGTTCAGCACAGAACGTGTATGTGTCAGTGTGTGTGCGTGTGTTGGGGCACCTCAGGGTGTCTTCAAATGTGACATAGCCCCCTAGATTTCTTCCAGTAAAATTTGCACTCCAAAAGTCATTTGGCGCTCCTTCCCTTCCGAGGCCTGCCGTTCCCCAATACTGCAGTGTACGACAACATATCGGGTGTTGTTGTGTTCGGGAGAGATTGGTGAACAAATAGTGGGGTGCATTTTTTGCTGGTACACCTCTTAAAAATAAAAAAATGAGCCTAAAATGACACCTTCATGTAAAAAATGCACTTTTTCCATTTTCTCAACCAAGTGTTTCCAACTACTGTGAAACACTGGTTGGGTCAAAGTGGTCACTATACCCCCTAAAAGATTCCTTGGGGGTGTAGTTTCCAAAATAGGGTCACTTTTTGGGGTTTCCACTGTGGGGGTACCTCAGGCAGCCTTCAAATGTGACATGGCCCCCTAGATTTCTTCCAGTGAATCCGCCACCCAAAAACCACATAGCGCTCCTTCCGTGTTGAGCTGTGCTGTGTGCCCATACTTTAGTTTACGAGTACATGTGGGGTGTTTCTATAAACTGCAGAATTAGGGTAACCAAGTTTGGGTTTGCCGTTAACCCTTGCTAGGTTGCAGGTAAAATTGGATTACAATGTAATATCTGGAAAAAAAATGAAATTTTGAAATTTCGCCTTCATTCTGCTAAAATTCCTGTGGAACACCTAAAGGGTTAACAGTTTTTAAAAATGAGTTTTGAACAGCTTGAGGGGTGTAGTTTGCAAAATGGGGTAATTTATGGGTGGTTTCTGTTATGTAAGCCCCTTAAAGTGACTTCAGAAGTGACTTGGTCCTTTGAAAAGTGGGTTTTGCTGTAAATGTGAAAAATTGCGCATAAAACTATAAGCCCTATTACGTCGTAAAACAATAAGGTTTCATTTTCAAAATGATGCCAATATGAAGTAAACATGTGGGGAGTGTAAATTAATAACTATTATGGGGGGTATCAGTATTTTTGTAAAAAGCAGAGAATTTCAAAGTTAAAAAATTGCCGATTTTTCCAAAATTTCCGAATATTTAGCATTTTTTTATATAGAAAGGTAAAATATATTGACTCCCATTTAGCACTGACGTGAAGTACAATATGTCACGAGAAAACAATCTCAGAATGGCTTGGATAGGTGAAAGCGTTCCAAAGTTATTAGCCCATGAAGTGGCACAGGTCAGATTGGCTTAGGCACTTGGGTACAAATAGGCCTAGGGCTGAAGGGGTTAATAAGCTACGTATATGTAAGGGCTATCATATCAAAAAATAAACTACAGACATGCATCTACCTAAAAATACCAAAGAAAATTAGTCACTCCGGGTGGTACCGATATCTGGCCCGGCTCATGGACTAATGTACATGTTGAGTATTTTTGACTTGCTGATTTAGTGCAGAAAATAATCTGCAGCATGTCGATTCTCTGTGCATTTTTCCCCATTGACCTCACTTAAATCAGTAAAAAAAAAACATCAAAAACTAGTTTTTGCAGATGCATTTTTCCTACCAATAGATGCAGAAATGGTGCAGAAATTTCTGCATCCATTTACTCAACGTGTGCACATAGCCTTAAGCTAGTTATGATACACAGCAGTTCATACACTCTGTATTAAGACAGCTACGCTAAGAAAACACGTTAACATTACTGCACGCAAGTTGTAAAAAAAATGGGGACTGATTCATCAAAGCTTTTATGCCACAAAAGTGGTGCAAAAGCTTTAAAAAAGACATTTATTTGCGCAAAGCTGAGTTTTGGCGTTTTCTCACCACTTTAGATCAACTCCACCAAAGTGGATGGAACTGGGGCAATGCAGGGTGTGGTTACACCATCCGATTCATGAAAAAGTAGCAGCATTTCTGGCATAGCGTACGATGGCCCCATTTTGAAGGAGTGCCGAATTCATAAACGGGCATGTGCTTCTTAATGAAGCCAGCACCTCTTCTTCTACTACTTCTTCTACTCCATGAAGACTAGTGTAGAGAGAGCGTGTGATACGCCAATCTTCATGAATCAGCCCCAATGACTACTACATCTATAAACTGCTTTAGTTCCATTTTCTCACTTTCCTGTGCAAAAATGTTGGCGAGTGGTAGTGCTGTTATACATAATGTGCAAGATTAAAAGGTCTAGCATATGTCGATGGCGCACTTTGTCGGATAGCAGGGGTATTTGGTTTCAATAAATCTGCGGATGCATTAGCAGGGCTTTTCACAAAACTGTAAATTATTGTCGCCAGTTCCAAATTGAAATTTTCACCTACAGCCCAGTAACGCTACAGGGAAAATGTCCTTATAGAGCTGAGACAACTGCTTTTAAGAAGCACTCCCATCAAAGATTTTATCTTCTTAAAGGGAACCTGTCAGCAGAATTATGCACAGTAACCTAGAGACAGTGTGAGGTTGGCGCCTTATACTGATTAAAATGATAACTGGGTGATGAAATCTCTCTTGTGGTTGTTGTTTATCTTTATTATCAGTTTTGTGCTAATGATATGCTTGTGCTTCAGGGCTGCCTGAGGGGGGTCCTCATGTGGTGCTCTGATTAGCTATTCATGTGTATGACTTCTAACTGCATGCAGCCTGTTTGCATATGTAATATGCATAGAATTAAGGTTTTTGATGTAACCCTGATATTCATTAAAACAAATTCATTTGAAAATGGTGCTGGCAGTGCCTGTGCAGTAGCAGCTACCGGTCATATTGGTAGCAGATATTGGTTATCTTGCTAGACAGAAAAAAATGTCCTCCTCCAAGAGGGCAACGCCGCAGTAGCAGCTGTCTATTATGTTGATAGCTGCTATGGCACAGGCGCCATCTTGCTAGACAGAAGAAAAAAAATCCTCCTCCAATATGGAGGCGGTAGCGCCTGCGTAGTAGAAGCTAACCACAATCACTGATAACAGCTACTGCACAGGTGCCATCTTGGAGGAGGACATTTTTTTTCCCTTAGCAAGATGTCGCCACTGGCACTATTTTCAAACAGATTTTTTTTTAATGAATATCAGGATTACATAAAAAAAAAACCAACAACTTAATGCTCTGCACATTACTGCAGCGCAGGAACCACCGCCGATGCCCGCCTGCAGAAGGGCTTTTTTAAGATATATATATATATATATATATATATATATATATATATATATATATATATATATATATATATATATAATAGTGCTTTGGAACAAAGCACTATACTGTTATTCCACCGTGGATAACTTCTTCTTCTTCTTATTATAGTGCTTTGGAACAAAGCACTATACTGTTATTCCACCGTGGTAAACTTCTTCTTATTCTTATTATTCAGTCCGCACGTAATGCGGCCCGAACCGCTAAACTCACAGACTCCAGTGAGGTGTCATTTCGAAGCCAGCGTTCCTGAGAGGTGTGCTAAGTATTTTTCGTGTCGATCGGATTTGTAGTTTTTGCGCAATTTGTGTTTGAAAAAAGTCTTTCAATGCGTTTCAATGGAGAAATTTTCCTATACGTTTATAATGGGCTGGTTTCTGAGGCAATTTCTAAAAATAACTGCCACCTGGCTGATTAGCTCATTGATATGCGCAGTCAGACACAGTTACTATGCCAACGCCTATGAAGTCTACATCAGCTCACCAGGTCACAAGTTTTGTCAGATAATATCAGCTCTTAAAGTGACAGTACAGCACAATTCCAAACCACTATCCGTAGTCTTATGATTATTAGACTGTGGCCCGATTCTAACTCATCGGGTATTCTAGAATATGCATGTCCACGTAGTATATTGCACAGCCACGCAGTATACAGTGCAGAGCCGTGCAGTACACAGCGCAGAGCCGCGCAGTACACAGCGCAGAGCCGCGCAGTACACAGCGCAGAGCCGCGCAGTATAAAGCGCAGAGCCGCGCAGTACACAGCGCAGAGCCGCGCAGTACACAGCGCAGAGCCGTGCAGTACACAGCGCAGAGCCGCGCAGTATAAAGCGCAGAGCCGTGCAGTACACAGCGCAGAGCCGCGCAGTACACAGCGCAGAGCCGTGCAGTACACAGCGCAGAGCCGCGCAGTACACAGCGCAGAGCCGCGCAGTACACAGCGCAGAGCCGCGCAGTACACAGCGCAGAGCCGCGCAGTATAAAGCGCAGAGCCGCGCAGTACACAGCGCAGAGCCGCGCAGTACACAGCGCAGAGCCGCGCAGTTTAAAGCGCAGAGCCGTGCAGTACACAGCGCAGAGCCGCGCAGTACACAGCGCAGAGCCGTGCAGTACACAGCGCAGAGCCGCGCAGTATAAAGCGCAGAGCCGTGCAGTACACAGCGCAGAGCCGCGCAGTACACAGCGCAGAGCCGCGCAGTACACAGCGCAGAGCCGCGCAGTATAAAGCGCAGAGCCGCGCAGTATAAAGCGCAGAGCCGCGCAGTACACAGCGCAGAGCCGCACAGTACACAGCGCAGAGCCGTGCAGTACACAGCGCAGAGCCGCGCAGTATAAAGCGCAGAGCCGTGCAGTACACAGCGCAGAGCCGCGCAGTACACAGCGCAGAGCCGTGCAGTACACAGCGCAGAGCCGCGCAGTATAAAGCGCAGAGCCGTGCAGTACACAGCGCAGAGCCGCGCAGTACACAGCGCAGAGCCATGCAGTACACAGCGCAAAGCCGCGCAGTATAAAGCGCAGAGCCGCGCAGTATAAAGCGGAGAGCCGCGCAGTACACAGCGCAGAGCCGAGCAGTACACAGCGCAGAGCCGCGCAGTAGACAGCGCAGAGCCGTGCAGTACAGAGCGCAGAGCCGCACAGTATAAAGCGCAGAGCCGCGCAGTATACCGCGCAGAGCCGTGCAGTACACAGCGCAGAGCCGCGCAGTACACAGCGCAGAGCCGCGCAGTACACAGCGCAGAGCCGCGCAGTACACAGCGCAGAGCCGAGCAGTACACAGCGCAGAGCCGCGCAGTACACAGCGCAGAGCCGCGCAGTACACAGTGCAGAGCCGCGCAGTATACAGCGCAGAGCTGCGCAGTACACAGCGCAGAGCCGCGCAGTACAGAGCGCAGAGCCGCACAGTATAAAGCGCAGAGCCGCGCAGTACACAGTGCAGAGCCGCACAGTACACAGCGCAGAGCCGCGCAGTACACAGTGCAGAGCCGCACAGTACACAGCACAGAGCCGCGCAGTACACAGCGCAGAGCCACCCAGTATACAGCGCAGAGCCGCGCAGTACGCAGCGTTGAGCCACGCAGTATGCAGCGCAGAGCCGCGCAGTATACAGCGCTGAGCCGCGTAGTATACAGCGCAGAGCCCCGCAGTATACAGTGCAGAGCCCCGCAGTATACAGCGCAGACACGCGCAGTACACAGCACGGACACGCGCAGTACACAGCGCAGAGCCGCGCAGTACACAGCGCAGAGCCGCGTAGTATACAGCGAAGAGCCACGCAGTATATAGCGCAGAGCCGCGCAGTACAAAGCGCAGAGCTGCGCAGTATACAGCGCAGAGCCACGCAGTATACAGCGCAGAACGCGCAGTACACAGTGCAGAGCCGTGCAGTACACAGCGCAGAGCCGTGCAGTACACAGCGCAGAGCCGCGCAGTACACAGCGCAGAGCCACGCAGTATACAGCGCAGAGCCGCGTAGTATACAGCGCAGAGCCGCGTAGTATACAGCGCAGAGCCACGCAGTATACAGCACAGAGCCACGCAGTATACAGCGCAGAGCCACGTAGTTATACTGCCCAGTCACGTAGTATATTGTCCAGTCACATAGTATACTGCATATCCCTGTTAAATAAAAAAAGAATTAAAATAAAAAAGTTACATACTCACCTCCTGGAGCGGCCGGTATCTGATGGTTGTTGCACCTCCTAGAGCGGCCGGTACACGATGCTTGTTGCACCTGGAGTGGCCGGTACCCGATGCTTGTTGCGCGCTCCGGTCCCAAGAGTGCATTGCGGTCTCACGAGATGATGACGTAGCGGTGTTGTGAGACAGAAAGACGGAAGTGCCCTTAGATAATTAGATAGTAGATTACCCCGCTCACCAATTCGGAACCCGAGAGGCCCGGCCCACCAAATCGGACCCCGAGGGGCCCGGCCCACCAAATCGGACCCAGAGTGACCCCGCCCCCTAAATCAGACCCAGAGTGACCCCGCCCACCAAATCGGACCCAGAGTGGCTCCGCCCACCAAATCGGACCCAGAGTGACCCCTTCCACCAAATCAGACCCAGAGTGACCCCTTCCACCAAATCGGACCCAGAGTGACCCCTTCCACCAAATCGGGCCCAGAGTGACCCCGCCCACCAAATCGGACCCAGAGTGACCCCACCCACCAAATCGGACCCTGAGGTGCCCAGCCCACCAAATCAGACCCTGAGGTGCCCAGCCCACCAAATCGGACCGAGTGACCCCACCCACCAAATTGGTCCCTAAGGTGCCCCGCCCACCAAATCGGACCCAGAGTGGCTCCGCCCACCGAATCGGACTTAGAGTGGCCGCGCCCACAGAATCGGACCAAAAGTGACCCCGCCCACCGAATCGGACCTAGATTTACCCCGCCCACAAAATCAGACCCAGATTGACCCAACCCACCAAATCGGACCGCCTGAGGGGCACCCAAGTGTGAAAGTCTTGCAGGGGCAGCCCGGGCACCATTCCAAAGCACTATCTGTAGTTCCTTCAGGAAATACCCATCTAGTTATAGTGCTTTGGAACAAAGCACTATACTGTTATTCCACCGTGGTAAACTTCTTCTTATTCTTATTATTCAGTCCGCACGTAATGCGGCCCGAACCGCTAAACTCACAGACTCCAGTGAGGTGTCATTTCGAAGCCAGCGTTCCTGAGAGGTGTGCTAAGTATTTTTCGTGTCGATCGGATTTGTAGTTTTTGCGCAATTTGTGTTTGAAAAAAGTCTTTCAATGCGTTTCAATGGAGAAATTTTCCTATACGTTTATAATGGGCTGGTTTCTGAGGCAATTTCTAAAAATAACTGCCACCTGGCTGATTAGCTCATTGATATGCGCAGTCAGACACAGTTACTATGCCAACTCCTATGAAATCTACATCAGCTCACCAGGTCACAAGTTTTGTCAGATAATATCAGCTCTTAAAGTGACAGTACAGCACAATTCCAAACCACTATCCGTAGTCTTATGATTATTAGACTGTGGCCCGATTCTAACTCATCGGGTATTCTAGAATATGCATGTCCACGTAGTATATTGCACAGCCACGCAGTATACAGTGCAGAGCCGTGCAGTACACAGCGCAGAGCCGCGCAGTACACAGCGCAGAGCCGCGCAGTACACAGCGCAGAGCCGCGCAGTACACAGCGCAGAGCCGCGCAGTACACAGCGCAGAGCCGCGCAGTACACAGCGCAGAGCCGCGCAGTACACAGCGCAGAGCCGTGCAGTACACAGCGCAGAGCCGCGCAGTATAAAGCGCAGAGCCGTGCAGTACACAGCGCAGAGCCGCGCAGTACACAGCGCAGAGCCGTGCAGTACACAGCGCAGAGCCGCGCAGTATAAAGCGCAGAGCCGTGCAGTACACAGCGCAGAGCCGCGCAGTACACAGCGCAGAGCCGCGCAGTACACAGCGCAGAGCCGCGCAGTATAAAGCGCAGAGCCGCGCAGTACACAGCGCAGAGCCGCGCAGTACACAGCGCAGAGCCGTGCAGTACACAGCGCAGAGCCGCGCAGTTTAAAGCGCAGAGCCGTGCAGTACACAGCGCAGAGCCGCGCAGTACACAGCGCAGAGCCGTGCAGTACACAGCGCAGAGCCGCGCAGTATAAAGCGCAGAGCCGTGCAGTACACAGCGCAGAGCCGCGCAGTACACAGCGCAGAGCCGCGCAGTACACAGCGCAGAGCCGCGCAGTATAAAGCGCAGAGCCGCGCAGTATAAAGCGCAGAGCCGCGCAGTACACAGCGCAGAGCCGCGCAGTACACAGCGCAGAGCCGTGCAGTACACAGCGCAGAGCCGCGCAGTATAAAGCGCAGAGCCGTGCAGTACACAGCGCAGAGCCGCGCAGTACACAGCGCAGAGCCGTGCAGTACACAGCGCAGAGCCGCGCAGTATAAAGCGCAGAGCCGTGCAGTACACAGCGCAGAGCCGTGCAGTACACAGCGCAGAGCCGCGCAGTACACAGCGCAGAGCCATGCAGTACACAGCGCAAAGCCGCGCAGTATAAAGCGCAGAGCCGCGCAGTATAAAGCGGAGAGCCGCGCAGTACACAGCGCAGAGCCGAGCAGTACACAGCGCAGAGCCGCGCAGTAGACAGCGCAGAGCCGTGCAGTACAGAGCGCAGAGCCGCACAGTATAAAGCGCAGAGCCGCGCAGTATACCGCGCAGAGCCGTGCAGTACACAGCGCAGAGCCGCGCAGTACACAGCGCAGAGCCGCGCAGTACACAGCGCAGAGCCGCGCAGTACACAGCGCAGAGCCGCGCAGTGCACAGCGCAGAGCCGCGCAGTACACAGCGCAGAGCCGCGCAGTACACAGCGCAGAGCCGAGCAGTACACAGCGCAGAGCCGCGCAGTACACAGCGCAGAGCCGCGCAGAGCCGCGCAGTATACAGCGCAGAGCTGCGCAGTACACAGCGCAGAGCCGCGCAGTACAGAGCGCAGAGCCGCACAGTATAAAGCGCAGAGCCGCGCAGTACACAGCGCAGAGCCGCGCAGTACACAGCGCAGAGCCGCGCAGTACACAGTGCAGAGCCGCACAGTACACAGCACAGAGCCGCGCAGTACACAGCGCAGAGCCACCCAGTATACAGCGCAGAGCCGCGCAGTACGCAGCGTAGAGCCACGCAGTATGCAGCGCAGAGCCGCGCAGTATACAGCGCTGAGCCGCGTAGTATACAGCGCAGAGCCCCGCAGTATACAGTGCAGAGCCCCGCAGTATACAGCGCAGACACGCGCAGTACACAGCACGGACACGCGCAGTACACAGCGCAGAGCCGCGCAGTACACAGCGCAGAGCCGCGTAGTATACAGCGAAGAGCCACGCAGTATATAGCGCAGAGCCGCGCAGTACAAAGCGCAGAGCTGCGCAGAGCTGCGCAGTATACAGCGCAGAGCCGCGCAGTATACAGCGCAGAACGCGCAGTACACAGTGCAGAGCCGCGCAGTACACAGCGCAGAGCCGTGCAGTACACAGCGCAGAGCCGCGCAGTACACAGCGCAGAGCCACGCAGTATACAGCGCAGAGCCGCGTAGTATACAGCGCAGAGCCGCGTAGTATACAGCGCAGAGCCACGCAGTATACAGCACAGAGCCACGCAGTATACAGCGCAGAGCCACGTAGTTATACTGCCCAGTCACGTAGTATATTGTCCAGTCACATAGTATACTGCATATCCCTGTTAAAAAAAAAAAGAATTAAAATAAAAAAGTTACATACTCACCTCCTGGAGCGGCCGGTATCTGATGGTTGTTGCACCTCCTAGAGCGGCCGGTACACGATGCTTGTTGCACCTGGAGTGGCCGGTACCCGATGCTTGTTGCGCGCTCCGGTCCCAAGAGTGCATTGCGGTCTCACGAGATGATGACGTAGCGGTGTTGTGAGACAGAAAGACGGAAGTGCCCTTAGATAATTAGATAGTAGATTACCCCGCTCACCAATTCGGAACCCGAGAGGCCCGGCCCACCAAATCGGACCCCGAGGGGCCCGGCCCACCAAATCGGACCCAGAGTGACCCCGCCCCCTAAATCAGACCCAGAGTGACCCCGCCCACCAAATCGGACCCAGAGTGGCTCCGCCCACCAAATCGGACCCAGAGTGACCCCTTCCACCAAATCAGACCCAGAGTGACCCCTTCCACCAAATCGGGCCCAGAGTGACCCCGCCCACCAAATCGGACCCAGAGTGACCCCACCCACCAAATCGGACCCTGAGGTGCCCAGCCCACCAAATCAGACCCTGAGGTGCCCAGCCCACCAAATCGGACCGAGTGACCCCACCCACCAAATTGGTCCCTAAGGTGCCCCGCCCACCAAATCGGACCCAGAGTGGCTCCGCCCACCGAATCGGACCCAGAGTGGCCGCGCCCACAGAATCGGACCAAAAGTGACCCCGCCCACCGAATCGGACCTAGATTTACCCCGCCCACAAAATCAGACCCAGATTGACCCAACCCACCAAATCGGACCGCCTGAGGGGCACCCAAGTGTGAAAGTCTTGCAGGGGCAGCCCGGGCACCATTCCAAAGCACTATCTGTAGTTCCTTCAGGAAATACCCATCTAGTTATAGTGCTTTGGAACAAAGCACTATACTGTTATTCCACCGTGGTAAACTTCTTCTTATTCTTATTATTCAGTCCGCACGTAATGCGGCCCGAACCGCTAAACTCACAGACTCCAGTGAGGTGTCATTTCGAAGCCAGCGTTCCTGAGAGGTGTGCTAAGTATTTTTCGTGTCGATCGGATTTGTAGTTTTTGCGCAATTTGTGTTTGAAAAAAGTCTTTCAATGCGTTTCAATGGAGAAATTTTCCTATACGTTTATAATGGGCTGGTTTCTGAGGCAATTTCTAAAAATAACTGCCACCTGGCTGATTAGCTCATTGATATGCGCAGTCAGACACAGTTACTATGCCAACTCCTATGAAATCTACATCAGCTCACCAGGTCACAAGTTTTGTCAGATAATATCAGCTCTTAAAGTGACAGTACAGCACAATTCCAAACCACTATCCGTAGTCTTATGATTATTAGACTGTGGCCCGATTCTAACTCATCGGGTATTCTAGAATATGCATGTCCACGTAGTATATTGCACAGCCACGCAGTATACAGTGCAGAGCCGTGCAGTACACAGCGCAGAGCCGCGCAGTACACAGCGCAGAGCCGCGCAGTATAAAGCGCAGAGCTGCGCAGTACACAGCGCAGAGCCGCGCAGTACACAGCGCAGAGCCGTGCAGTACACAGCACAGAGCCGCGCAGTATAAAGCGCAGAGCCGTGCAGTACACAGCGCAGAGCCGCGCAGTACACAGCGCAGAGCCGTGCAGTACACAGCGCAGAGCCGCGCAGTATAAAGCGCAGAGCCGTGCAGTACACAGCGCAGAGCCGCGCAGTACACAGCGCAGAGCCGCGCAGTACACAGCGCAGAGCCGCGCAGTATAAAGCGCAGAGCCGCGCAGTACACAGCGCAGAGCCGCGCAGTACACAGCGCAGAGCCGTGCAGTACACAGCGCAGAGCCGCGCAGTTTAAAGCGCAGAGCCGTGCAGTACACAGCGCAGAGCCGCGCAGTACACAGCGCAGAGCCGTGCAGTACACAGCGCAGAGCCGCGCAGTATAAAGCGCAGAGCCGTGCAGTACACAGCGCAGAGCCGCGCAGTACACAGCGCAGAGCCGCGCAGTACACAGCGCAGAGCCGCGCAGTATAAAGCGCAGAGCCGCGCAGTATAAAGCGCAGAGCCACGCAGTACACAGCGCAGAGCCGCGCAGTACACAGCGCAGAGCCGTGCAGTACACAGCGCAGAGCCGCGCAGTATAAAGCGCAGAGCCGTGCAGTACACAGCGCAGAGCCGCGCAGTACACAGCGCAGAGCCGTGCAGTACACAGCGCAGAGCCGCGCAGTATAAAGCGCAGAGCCGTGCAGTACACAGCGCAGAGCCGTGCAGTACACAGCGCAGAGCCGCGTAGTACACAGCTCAGAGCCATGCAGTACACAGCGCAAAGCCGCGCAGTATAAAGCGCAGAGCCGCGCAGTATAAAGCGGAGAGCCGCGCAGTACACAGCGCAGAGCCGAGCAGTACACAGCGCAAAGCCGCGCAGTAGACAGCGCAGAGCCGTGCAGTACAGAGCACAGAGCCGCACAGTAGAAAGCGCAGAGCCGCGCAGTATACCGCGCAGAGCCGTGCAGTACACAGCGCAGAGCCGCGCAGTACACAGCGCAGAGCCGCGCAGTACACAGCGCAGAGCCGCGCAGTACACAGCGCAGAGCCGCGCAGTACACAGCGCAGAGCCGAGCAGTACACAGCGCAGAGCCGAGCAGTACACAGCGCAGAGCCGCGCAGTACACAGCGCAGAGCCGCGCAGTATACAGCACAGAGCTGCGCAGTACACAGCGCAGAGCCGCGCAGTACAGAGCGCAGAGCCGCACAGTATAAAGCGCAGAGCCGCGCAGTACACAGCGCAGAGCCGCGCAGTACACAGCGCAGAGCCGCGCAGTACACAGTGCAGAGCCGCACAGTACACAGCACAGAGCCGCGCAGTACGCAGCGTAGAGCCACGCAGTATGCAGCGCAGAGCCGCGCAGTATACAGCGCTGAGCCGCGTAGTATACAGCGCAGAGCCCCGCAGTATACAGTGCAGAGCCCCGCAGTATACAGCGCAGACACGCGCAGTACACAGCACGGACACGCGCAGTACACAGCGCAGAGCCGCGCAGTACACAGCGCAGAGCCGCGCAGTACACAGCGCAGAGCCGCGTAGTATACAGCGAAGAGCCACGCAGTATATAGCGCAGAGCCGCGCAGTACAAAGCGCAGAGCTGCGCAGAGCTGCGCAGTATACAGCGCAGAGCCGCGCAGTATACAGCGCAGAACGCGCAGTACAGTGCAGAGCCGCGCAGTACACAGCGCAGAGCCGTGCAGTACACAGCGCAGAGCCGCGCAGTACACAGCGCAGAGCCACGCAGTATACAGCGCAGAGCCGCGTAGTATACAGCGCAGAGCCGCGTAGTATACAGCGCAGAGCCACGCAGTATACAGCACAGAGCCATGCAGTATACAGCGCAGAGCCACGTAGTTATACTGCCCAGTCACGTAGTATATTGTCCAGTCACATAGTATACTGCATATCCCTGTTAAAAAAAAAAAGAATTAAAATAAAAAAGTTACATACTCACCTCCTGGAGCGGCCGGTATCTGATGGTTGTTGCACCTCCTAGAGCGGCCGGTACACGATGCTTGTTGCACCTGGAGTGGCCGGTACCCGATGCTTGTTGCGCGCTCCGGTCCCAAGAGTGCATTGCGGTCTCACGAGATGATGACGTAGCGGTGTTGTGAGACAGAAAGACGGAAGTGCCCTTAGATAATTAGATAGTAGATTACCCCGCTCACCAATTCGGAACCCGAGAGGCCCAGCCCACCAAATCGGACCCCGAGGGGCCCGGCCCACCAAATCGGACCCAGAGTGACCCCGCCCCCTAAATCAGACCCAGAGTGACCCCGCCCACCAAATCGGACCCAGAGTGGCTCCGCCCACCAAATCGGACCCAGAGTGACCCCTTCCACCAAATCGGACCCAGAGTGACCCCTTCCACCAAATCGGACCCAGAGTGACCCCTTCCACCAAATCAGGCCCAGAGTGACCCCGCCCACCAAATCGGACCCAGAGTGACCCCACCCACCAAATCGGACCCTGAGGTGCCCAGCCCACCAAATCAGACCCTGAGGTGCCCAGCCCACCAAATCGGACCGAGTGACCCCACCCACCAAATTGGTCCCTAAGGTGCCCCGCCCACCAAATCGGACCCAGAGTGGCTCCGCCCACCGAATCGGACCCAGAGTGGCCGCGCCCACAGAATCGGACCAAAAGTGACCCCGCCCACCGAATCGGACCTAGATTTACCCCGCCCACAAAATCAGACCCAGATTGACCCAACCCACCAAATCGGACCGCCTGAGGGGCACCCAAGTGTGAAAGTCTTGCAGGGGCAGCCCGGGCACCATTCCAAAGCACTATCTGTAGTTCCTTCAGGAAATACCCATCTAGTTCTTATTATTATTCAGTCCGCACGTAATGCGGCCCGAACCGCTTCACTCACAGACTCCAGTGAGGTGTCATTTCGAAGCCAGCGTCCCCAAGAGGTGTGCTAAGTATTTTTCGTGTCGATCGGATTTGTAGTTTTGGCGCAATTTGCGTTTGAAAATGTTTTTTCCCCTCATTGTAATGCTTTTCAATAGGGAAATTTTCACATAGGTTATAATGGCCGGGTTTCTGAGGCAATTTGAAATGTACCTGCCACCTGGCTGATTAGCTCATTGATATGCTCAGTCAGGCCCAGTTACTATGCCAACGCCTGCGAACTGTACATGACCCTAGCAGGACAGTTTTGGCAGATAATATCAGCTCTTAAAGTGATAGCACAGCACAATTTCAAAGCACTATCTATAGTCTTATTATAATTATTGCCCCGCTCACCAAATCGGACCCAGCCCGCCAAATCGGACCCAGAGTGGCGCCGCCCGCCAAATCGGACCCAGAGTGGCGCCGCCCGCCAAATCGGACCCAGAGTGGCGCCGCCCGCCAAATCGGACCCAGAGTGGCGCCGCCCGCCAAATCGGACCCAGAGTGGCGCCGCCCGCCAAATCGGACCCAGAGTGGCGCCGTTCGGCCAAATCGGACCCAGAGTGGCGCCGCCCGCCAAATCGGACCCAGAGTGGCGCCGCCCGCCAAATCGGACCCAGAGTGGCGCCGCCCGCCAAATCGGACCCAGAGTGGCGCCGCCCGCCAAATCGGACCCAGAGTGGCGCCGCCCGCCAAATCGGACCCAGAGTGGCGCCGCCCGCCAAATCGGACCCAGAGTGGCGCCGCCCGCCAAATCGGACCCAGAGTGGCGCCGCCCGCCAAATCGGACCCAAAGTGGCGCCGCCCGCCAAATCGGACCCAGAGTGGCGCCGCCCGCCAAATCGGACCCAGAGTGGCGCCGCCCGCCAAATCGGACCCAGAGTGGCGCCGCCCGCCAAATCGGACCCAGAGTGGCGCCGCCCGCCAAATCGGACCCAGAGTGGCGCCGCCCGCCAAATCGGACCCAGAGTGGCGCCGCCCGCCAAATCGGACCCAGAGTGACCCCGCCCGCCAAATCGGTCCCAGAGTGACCCCGCCCGCCAAATTGGTCCCAGAGTGACCCCGCCCACCAAATCGGTCCAAGAGTGGCCTCACCCCTTTAGGGGCTACAACTACCAAGCCAGCGCCTGAGGGGCACCCAAGTGTGAAAGTCTTGCAGGGGCAGCCCGGGCACCATTCCAAAGCACTATCTGTAGTTCCTTCAGGAAATACCCATCTAGTTCATCATGTAAACTATGGGATAGGGTCAGTGAGGGATCAGTGACCTGCCAGAAGCCATACACGTGAATTCCTAAGCAGAGCACCACATGAAGACCTCGCCCATAGCCCAGTCCTGCAGCACATCATTAACTGAAAAACACAGATTAAACATCAACCACACGATGGATTTCATCAACCCAGGTATCATTTTATTCAGTCTCCGACCTGACGCTGTCTGTCGGTTACTCAGCACATTCCTGTTGACAGGTTTCCTATAATATATAGCAGTCATCTTATTATATAGCAGCACTGTGTACTTTCAATTGCTCATTTTGCCTTTCTACCCAGTTGATTATATTATTTTATGTGCTGTATGTAGAAACAGGAAGTTTCTTGTCCCTGCATGTATCAACCTGGTCTTCAACTCACTGACCCGGCTGCTCCCTCCTCGCCCTGCCATAGACTTTGCAGTGACTCATGACTCGTGCAGACAAAATTGACCTCCTGTTTCTACTTCTACATATAGCTTAGAAGGATTCAGCTGGTCAGTTTTTAATCATTTGATGTCATAGACCTAATGCAAAAGAGAAGAATTAACTGGGTAGAATAGCAAAATGATCAATTGTACGTACACAGCGCTACAAAATGTGATGACTGCAATATATTAAGAGGATAAAAATGTTGATGGGAACGCTTCTTTAAACCAATAGCAAGTATTGTAATGTATTTTGTTCATTACCTGTTTTCTGTAGTTGTTAGCTGCATCAAGGTTATCCAGAATTATCGTGTCACCCAAAAGCATTGCAAAAACTGAATAACAAAAGAAAACAAAAACAGATTTAAACTTATGCAATATTATGCAATAATATCATGTTAAACTGTGTAGGAAAAAAATTGTTAAGGCACACGGAGTAAGTGTCCATTGAGAAACTCCTCTTCCGTAAATAATTGGGGTGCACACTTTGCCAAGAGTGTGCAAAGCAGGCATCAAAGCAAAGGGTGGCTACTTTGAAGAACCTAGAATATAGGACATAATTTCAGTTGTTTCACACTTTTTTGTTAAGTATATAATTCCACATGTGTTAATTCATAGTCTTGATGCCTCCAGTGTGAAAGTACAATTTTCTTAGTCATGAAAATACAGAAAAATCTTTAAATGAGGTGTGTCCAAACTTTTGGTCTGTACTGTATATATATATATATATATATATATATATATATATATATATATATATATATATATATATATATATATATATGTACATATATGTATATATATATATATATATATATATATATACACACACATATACATGTATATATATATATATATATATATATATATATATATATATATATAGTTTTCTTCACGCCTATGCAGGACTTTTGAACACCATTATATATATATATATATATATATATATATATATATATATATATAATGGTGTTCAAAAGTCCTGCATAGGCGTGAAGAAAACTATATGTTTCATACTTCTGCATCTCTACAGTGAAACTGGTGGAACATATATGTTTTTGTAATCCCTCATTGTATGCCATACTCATTTTTGAATGTCCCAAGTGTATAAATTGTTATGGTATGCGCATTTTTGATAATTTTTTTACAGCATAACCATACCTACTCCAGTACAGTGTGTAGAATGGTGAACAGGTTTCTAAGTTCATTAACTTCCAATGCAAGTTCACACAGACTTAAATTTTACTTTTTAAGATTTAATATTTTTTATTTAATTCAGAGTCCTGAAAAGGGCCTTTTGAGTGCATCTTTAGCTTCTAATACTTTATTGGCCAGCCTTTGCTCTTGAGCACCAGCTTGCATCTCTGTGGCATTGAGTGAAGAAGCTTCTGCAGATGTTCACGAGTGATGATGTGGTTCCAGGCCTGTATCGGAGCCTCAATCAACTCACTCTTGGTCCTTGGCTGTTTTCTAGATATCTCTAATGATACCTTGTGCCACAAATTTTCAATTGGATTGAGGTCCGGGGACTGAGCTGGCCAGTCAATAGTAGCCACCTTGTTCTTCCAACACCACTGGCTGCCATACAGCCCCGGACCATTACTTTCATCAGGTGTTTCACAGAGAAGCTCAAACACTCTGGCTTGTACTCTTCATGTGGGAACCTTCTCACATAAGACTTGCCATCATTTCCTAAAATGCAAAAAGTGCTTTCATCACTAAATAGCACTTTTTCCCACTCCTCCTTCCTCCATTTTAAATATTTCAATGCCCACAGTTTTCGCCTTTCTCTTTGTATGGCTGTCATCAATGGCTTCTTTCGGACCTTGCACCCTCTCAATCCTGCTTCCAAACATCTCTTCCTAACAGCTAATGTTGCTACCTCAATATTGCACTTTTCTTGCCATTCTCACAGAAGCTGAGGAGAGGTGAGCTTTCGATTGGCAAGGGATGTTCATATCAGTACTCTATCCTCCCTTTTAGTTGACTTTCTGGGCCGACCAGATCTGGGCCTGTCCTGGGTAATTCCAAGCTGCTTATGTTTCTGCAAAATTCTTACGAATGTACCCTGATTACAGCCGACCTTCCTTGTGATCTGGGGGCCAGTATAACCCTCTTCATGTAGCACCACAACTCGCACACGATCCTCCGCTGACAAAAATCTGAAGGCTCCCATCATAAAACTCTACAGTATGATTCACTAGATAGACTAAGGGTACTGTCACACAGTGGCACTTTGATCGCTACAACGGTACGATCCGTGACGTTCCAGCGATATCCATACGATATCGCTGTGTCTGACACGCAGCAGCGATCAGGGATCCTGCTGAGAATCGTATGTCGTAGCAGATCGTTTGGAACTTTATTTCATCGCTGGATCTCCCGCTGTCATCGCTGGATCATTGTGTGTGACAGCGATCCAGCGATGCGTTCGCTTGTAACCAGGGTAAACATCGGGTTACTAAGCGCAGGGCCGCGCTTAGTAACCCGATGTTTACCCTGGTTACCAGCGTAAAAGTAAAAAAAACCAAACAGTACATACTCACATTCCGGTGTCCTTCAGGTCCCTTGCCGTCTGCTTCCCGCACTGACTGACTGCCGGCCGTAAGGCAGTGGCACAGCACAGCAGTGACGTCACCGCTGTGCTGTGCTTTCACTTTACGGCGGCACTCAGTCAGTGCGGGAAGCAGACGGCAAGGGACCTGAAGGACACCGGAATGTGAGTATGTACTGTTTGTTTTTTTTTACTTTTACGCTGGTAACCAGGGTAAACATCGGGTTACTAAGTGCGGCCCTGCGCTTAGTAACCCGATGTTTACCCTGGTTACCCGGGGCCTTCAGCATCGTTGGTCACTGGAGAGCGGTCTGTGTGACAGCTCCCCAGCGACCACACAACGACTTTCCAACGATCACGGCCAGGTCGTATCGCTGGTCGTGATCGTTGGAAAGTTGCAGAGTGTGACAGTACCCTAACAGATAAAACAAACAAACAAAGCAGCAGATGTGATGCAATGTAATGCAATGTGATTGGCTACCATAGTCAGGTTATGATTGGTCACAAGAACTTCATCTGTGATTGGCTAGTTTTGGATCTGAAGCTGTATAATATTTAGTTGTGCTTTCAATTCCCATATTGTTGCAATAATTTCAGGCAAAACTGCTTCAAAAGCTAAAAATATTACAGGGTGAGAATGCAAAATTGTATTCTGAAAAAAAAAACCATATATAATATGTCATATTAGCATCGAAAATATTCGACAGAAAACATTTAAAACTTGAAATATCAATTTATCCTATGCAGGACTTTTGAAGACATATATATATATATATATATATATATATATATATATATATATATATATATATATATATATATATATATATATATATATATATATATATATATATCCAAAAGTAGGTGGACCAAAAGTAGGTGGACAGAAAATAATAACATTTATTTTGATTTATATATAAAATTATATTTACTAACACAAGCATAACCTTGACAATTAAATTTTATTCTGAACAATAATACCAAAGCCCTTTAATTTTATCAACGCAGGTGCTCAAACAGTTTTCCATCACAATTTGCACAGCTTTGTGGTCTGCCTCTTACGCTTCGACAAACGTTTTTGCACATCTCTCTTTGGGTATTAATTTCTTGAAATGCAACTCTTATGTTATTTTTCAAATCATTGACACTTTTTGGTTTTCGAGTATAAACTTTGTCCTTGAGTACTCCCCAAAAGAAAAAAATCCATTGGGGTCAAGTCTGGTGAACGTGCCAGCCAATCTATTTATTAGGAAATGTTTCATCAAGATACTCGCAGACTACTCTTGAATAATGTGGAGGGGCCCCATCTTGTTGGAAATAAAGGTCATTTGAATTAGGCTAGGTTCACATTGCGTTAATGGGTTAACGCTAACGGACTGCGTTGCATGGCGAAATTGACGCAATTAACGCCATGCAACGGGTCCGTTAGCGCACCCATTGACGGCAATGTAAATCTGATCGCTAGCGCATTTTCGGCACACGCTAGCGATGTGCCGTTATTTTCTGACGGACCTCGGACGCTGCTTGCAGCGTCCGAGGTCCGTTCCTCGCTAGCGCAGATCGGGGATCTGCGCTAGCGGGATCGGCAAACGAGATCCCTATAGATACATTGCGTTAGCGCAATCCGCTGGCGCTATGCGCTTAACGGATTGCCCTAACGCAATGTGAACCTAGCCTTAGGCTGTTGCTGTAAATAGGGAACAACTTGATTCATTAGAATTTTGAGATACTTATCTCCTGTGACTGTTCCATAAAAAAAAAAAAGGTCCAAAAACACCAAAACTTGAAATACCACCCAAAAGATTGACACCAGGTTCATTTAGTTGTTGCTCTAATGTTAAATGCATGTTCTCATTATACCAGTAAATACAATTATGTCTGTTAATATGGCTAGATAATTTGAAAGAAGCTTCATCACTCCACATAATGTTATCTAAAATTACTAGATTTTCTTCAATTTCGTTAAGCATAATCCCACTAAATTGCAGCCACCTGTCTGGATCATCCTCCAATAAACCATGAATTTGATGTGGACGACAAGCTTTCCACCCAATAGATTTCAGGATTCACATGATGGAAGCTCGTGAAATTCCCAATTCTACAGAGACTCTTTTGGTGGACTTTTTTGGACTCTGAACAAAGGTTTCAGCAACAAGTTGTTTATTATTTTCTGTACAGGCTGTTTTGGGTTGACCAGTTTTTGGAGCATTAAGTATTGAGCCAGTGGCATAGAATTTGTCACGAATGCGGTAAATGGTTTGACTCTTTGGGGCTTGAGTACCAAATGTTTCAACTCAATTTGCTCTGTTTCAGCATTTTGAGATTTCCAATACTCTTAAAATCCATTTTCTTTGATCTGTATTTAAATTATTTGCCATTATGAGTTCTCTCAATTATCTGAAAACAGATTTGGGGGAGATTTATCTGTGAAAACTGGATATGTGAAACTGACTCAGTTGCCCTTAGCAACCAAGCAGATTCCACTTTTCATTTTCCAAAGAGTCTGTGAAGAATGAAAAGTGGAATCTGATCGGTTGCTAAGGGCAACTGAGTCAGTTTCACTTTGCACCATGTTTGATAAATCTCCCCTTCATAACCCTACTACACATATTGTCCACCTACTTTTGGACCACTATATACATATAAATATGTATGCATATGTATATATATATATATATATATATATACATATACTAGATGGTGGCCCGATTCTAACGCATCGTAGTATCTAAGTCAAGTAGTATTTTGCCCAGTCACGTAGTATAATGCTCCATGCAGTTATGGCCCCATAGATGTCCCATATAATGCTCCATGCAGTTCATTATGGCCCCATAGATGCCCCATATAATGCTCCATGCAGTGCATTATGGCCCTATAGATGCCCCATATAATGCTCCATGCAGTTATGTCCCCATAGATGCCCCATATAATGATCCATGCAGTTATGGCCCCATATAATGCTGCATGCAGTTATGGCCCCATAGATGCCCCCATATAATGCCCCATGCAGTTCTTTATGGCCCCATAGACGCTCCATACAAAAAAAAAAAAAAATCACATACTCCTCTCTCGTCGCTGCTCCTCAGCGTCCCGTCTCTCCGCACTGACTGTTCAGGCAGAGGGCGGCGCGCACACTAATACGTCATCTCGCCCTCTGACCTGCACAGTCACTGCAAGAGGACGGGAAGACAGAGCGGCGCCCGGAACGCGGACAGGTGACTATGAAATACTCACCTGCTCCTGGCGCTCTTGACGCTGTGCCTGCCTGTCCCATGGTACCGCAGCTTCTTCGCGCCTGCGCGAGAAGGACCTCCCATGATGTTACGGTCACATGACCGTGACGTCATGCCAGGTCCTTCTCGTGCAGGGCCTGTGATGACGTCGCGGTCACCATGACGTCATGCCAGGTCATTCTCACGCAGGGCCTGTGATGAAGTTGCGGTCACATGACCGTGACGCCATGTAAGGTCCTTCTCGCACAGGGACTGTGATGACGTTGCGGTCACAAGACCGTGACGTCATGGCAGGTCCTTCGCGCATACCATCCTTGCCACCGGAAGGTGAGTATATAATGATTTTTTATATTTTTTTATCATTTTTAACATTAGATTTTTTTTTACTATTGACGCTGCATAGGCTGCATCAATAGTAAAAACTTGGTCACACAGGGTTAATATCTACAATCTACAAAATCTACAATAGAATGGTTCACAAACAAAAATATCCAGGTGTTAGAGTGGCCAAGTCAAAGTTCAGACCTCAATCCAATCGAGAATCTGTGGAAAGAGCTGAAAACTGCTGTTCACAAACCATCTCCATCAAACCTCACTGAGCTCGAGCTGTTTGCCAAGGAAGAATGGGCAAGAATTTCAGTCTCTCGATGTACAAAACTGATAGAGACATACCCCAAGCGACTTGCAGCTGTAATCACAGCAAAAGGTGGTGTAACAAAGTATTAAGTTAAAGGGGCTGAATAATATTGCACGCCCCACTTTTCAGTTTTTGAATTTCCACAAAAATGTAAAATAACCAATAAATTTCGTTCAACTTGACAATTGTGTTTTACTTGTTGTTGTTTCTTCACTAAAGATTTACATTTGGTATCTTTATGTTTGAAGCATGATATGTGGAAAAGGTTGAAAAGTTCCAGGGAGCAGAATACTTTCGCAAGGCACTGTATATACTAGATGGAGGCCCGATGCTATTGCATCGGGAGGGCGGTAATGTCACGATGTGCTGACTTCTCCCATCTGTGCTCTCTTCTTTGACCTGTCTACCCCATGTGCTATGTACTCCTCCTGTACAAAGATGGCGTAGGTCAATGAATCATTCGGCTGATCCCGGCGGCGGAATGTTCGCGACGGTGTTCTGCTGGTGGTACCATGCAAGAGTCTGCATACGGCATATACAGTGTGTGTGTCACCTAGTGGACAGTCCTTTGTTATCAATTGCTAGGAATACAGGGAGCTCCATGCCTCCACACTGAAGCGGTCACTAACAAGGACACAGGGTGGGAGCCACATGCCTGCTGCAATCCTTCCCTATGAACAGTGAATAACGCTCATTGTGGTCTAGCTACCTCTTACAATACTTTATGTGCATTTGATTACTTTTGAAAGATACAAAGGCTAAAGCCCCCGTCACACTAAGCGAGGTCGCTAGCGAGATCGCTGCTGAGTCACAAGTTAGCGATCTCGCTATGTTTGACACGTAGCAGCGACCAGGCCCCTGCTGTGAGATCGCTGGTCGTGTCGGAATGGCCTGGACCTTTTTTTGATCGTTGAGGTCCCGCTGGGTAGCACACATCGCTGTGTTTGACACCTTACCAACGACCTCGCTGACGACATTTGCGTTGCCTTTTCCGCACCCCTCCGCTCCGATTGGTGGTCGCTTCGTTGTACAGGTCGCCGCATCGCTGCTGCAGGTCGTATCGTTGTCGGGATCGCTTTAGCGTCGCTAAGTGAGACGGGGCCCTAAGTCTACCTCAATACATCTGTATTCCTAGCAATTGATAACAAAGGATAGTCCACTATGGGTGTGAACAGTTTCATTTAATTCCATTCTGCTGGCCAATCAAGACCACTTTTGACAGACTTCCATAGGGCAATCTGAGAGCCCAGGACTTACATACAATATAACTACCATAAGATTGTCTTCCTGACGAAGTCTCGTGCCTGAGCCGAAACGTTGGAAACCATTCTCTTTTGCACAAGATATATTAAAAAAACTTTGAAAGCAACAGTTCTGTCGTCACGTTTTTGGAGTGTGCCAGGGTTAGATCTTTTGTATTGTCACTAACACTGAGACGTACGCTCCCCTAATGGACTAGCTAAGATGATACCTGGCGATAGTGTTTTTCTTTTGCAAAAAATAAGAATTAACTCCTTACCTATAAAAGGTACTGTGTATTATTTTTTCTTTTAAAAGAAAATTGAACGCCACTTGCACTGTGAGAGTTTTTTCTATGACACTCAAGAGTTCATAGAAGAAGTCCATGGAACCTATTGGATTTGAAGACTGTGCAGAAGAATGGGCGATATTCACACTTAAGCAATGCATGCAACTAGTTTCCCCATACAGGAGGAGTTTTGAAGCAGTCATCACCAACAAAGGTTTTTGTATGAAGTATTAAAGCAAATTCAGTAAGCGTATTCAATACTTTTTCCCTGTTATCTCTGTTTATTATATAGAACTTAATTTATGGCTGAATTTATTTGCCCATATGGATTGGATGGGTTGTTACAGACATCTGGTGAGAATTTCATGTCAATAGCACCTTTAAAAATATACTTAGAAAAATGGTGGCATGTTCGATACTCATGTCACCAGCAGTGTGTCCTTAATTTATATATAATCTCATCACCTTAGTATGGTAAGTGAGATGCAACTTTCAACAGTTTGACATCAGTAGGCTCCATCTCTACATGGACTGTCTGTTTTTCTTAAGTTCAGTTTCACAATGAAAGGTTGTAAGGGCTATGATGTCTCCCATACTTACCAGTACATATCCCTCACTCTTAAACCTACAAGTTAGTGTTTGATTTTAATTAAAGGGGTTGTTTGGTGCCTATATACCACCCTCTCTGAAATCGGGGATGTGGAGAGACTACTGTACGAGGATGGGATTGTAGCAGAAGGAACCATTTATGCTCCTTCATTGAGAAATTCACAAATTTCAGTCATCTGTTAGTCAGAGACTGAAGAGAGTCTAGACAATTCAGAGGAAATATTATACCAGGAATAAGGGGAAAAAAAAACAAATTTTTTAACAAAATATATTACCCACTGCATGGTCTACAAAATAGTGTCCCCCATTGTACCATCTGGGTGCAGGTGACAAAGATAAAGTCTTGCCTTCTCGGCTTGCTTAAGATGGAAGGAAATTAACACTACTGTTCTCTGCAAAATTTCTACAAAACTGTTTGTGTCATAAACATGCAAAAAAAAATTGGCAGAAATAGCTTTACTTAAATCATAAAATAACTATGAGATCACATTTATGTGCAAGTATAACAAAATGTTACCTGTTTCACACTCCTCTTTGCTTTCTGGGAACACCAGGAGATCCCTAGCGTAGACTGGATTACCTGAAGCTTCAAAGAAACGTATGTGTGGTAGAGGCCTTCAAAGAAATATAACAAGCTCTGAATAAGTGGAAAATACTGATTCATCTATATAAAAAGTAAGCAATGTCAAGTTTACACAATCCAAAGTTCGTAATTAACACTTGAAAGAATAAATGATATTACTGATTACAGAATAATACTTACAGAGAACCTTTGAGCAGAATTGTACCCCTCCATTTATATGCACAATTATCTCTTTCAAAGTCAAGTCAGCAATAACTTTACATGACCAATTTATTCATCCATTACTGAGAAATGTGTAAATGAGACTGTATGTATTAAGCCTGTCACTCCATCTTTAATCTTTACCCATTTTTGCTTGACTGATGACACCTTTACCTGAAGTCAGTACAGAACAGCATAGGGACAGTCCAGCAGGAGGAGGCAGCCCTGGGTGAGAAATAGATCTGGAGTGACATAGGATTAATATCTATAGCCTATCAATTCAAACACTGATTTTACATTAAGGAAAGGAATGGACTGGCCATGTAGAGATATTGATGGATTTATCTTTTTTTTTCATTTTAACAAAGTCATCTAGTATTACAGCTTAATGATATTAAGGTGATTTGGGCTGTGCTACAAAAATAGTTTGCCAAACTCCATACATTTAACTCAAACCTTAAAAAATATGCATGTTGCAAATTTAACTTTTTATTCATTTTTTACTAGTCAACGTTTACATCTATCTGACCATGCCCCACTGTGTAGTATGATATATTTTTAATATGATTTCAACACTCCAATCAATTAATACGAATGAGATATTGATTGGTTTTCTTATATAATATACAGTATATATGTATTTTCAAAGAGTATAGCAGAAAGCTAATTGAAAACTTGTCCAGCCACATGGTCAGTCTAAACAAAGGAATTTACATTTAGTGTATACTTTACACTTAGGGTATGTGCAAACGTCAGGATTTCTTGCAGAAATTTCCTGAAGAAAACCGGAAATTTTCTGCAAGAAATCTGCATTTTTTTGGCGTTTTTTTCCCGTTTTTTTTTAGCATTTTGCAAGCGAAATTAGCTTGCAGAATGCTAAAGTTTTCCAAGCAATCTGTAGCATCGCTTGGAAAACTGACTGACAGGTTGGTCACACTTGTCAAACATACTGTTTGACAAGTGTGACCAACTTTTTCCTATAGATGCTGCCTATGCAGCATCAATAGTAAAAGATAGAATGTTTAAAAATAATAAAAAAAATAAAAAAATGGTTATACTCACCTGCAGACAGCCGATCTCCTCAGCGGCGTCCGTTCCTATAGACGGTGTGTGTGTGCAGGACCTTCGATGACGTCGCGGTCACATGAGCGGTCACGCGACCAATCACAGACCGCGATGTCATCGCAGGTCCTTCACACACACCATCTATAGGAACGGAAGCGGCAGCATTCACCGATGAGAGGCGGGAAGACTCCGGGGCCATCAGAGGGTGAGTATATGACTATTTTTTATTTTAATTCTTTTTTTTTTACCAATTATATGGTGCCCAGTCCGTAGAGGAGAGTCTCCTCTCCTCCACCCTGGGTACCAACCGCACATGATCTGCTTACTTCCCGCATGGTGGGCACAGCCACATGCGGAAAGTAAGCAAATCAATGCATTCCTAGTTGTGCGGAATCCCCGCAATTCCGCAAATTTAATGAACATGTTGCTTTTCTTTCCGCGATGCAACATTTGCACAAGAAATGCGGAATACACTGTAAATAATAGGAGGCATATGTAAGAGTTTTTTTTCGCGTTTTTATAGCGAAAAAAAACGCGAAAAATACTGAACGTGTGTACATGGGCCTTATCTTCAAAGAGGAGAGATCTTCCTAGGCCTACATATGTTGATTGGAGGTCTTGAAGCCCCCAGGGATGCCAGGTGGTGAAGTCTTATCTATTTGGCCTTAAGGCTTCAGTACACATAACATATAGAACAAAGCCTCAGATAACATTGAATGGACAGTTTTTTAACATATAAATGAGAGGTATGCCTGAGACAGGGGACACAGCGACACAGACACACAGAGACAGATTGGATGAGAGAGGACACTTTGTGCTTGGGTCTCTTGCTTCCTGGATGATCAGTGAACTCCTACCATGCTAATGTAATGTATGACTTATGACTTTATTGATTATGTGCTATTTTGAGTGACCGTTTATATTTATTATCTTTTATTATGTAAATTCATTTTAGTTTTATTCAATTTTTTGTGTGAGCATTTATTTATTCATCACAATTCTTTGAACCTTAACAAAACAAGTGGTGTCAGAAGTGGGATTTGTGTCTTGAATAAAAATGTTTGCAAAATTGAATAAGTTTGTTAAGAATAGGAAACAAATTGAGAGTAGTATCAGATCCTTGCCAGAAAGGGTGTTGACAGGACCGTGGACTCCAATTGCACAGGAATATAATAAGTATATGGAGGGACAGTGTTTAGCAAACCCCCAGGATGTGGCTGCAAAATTTGATCTCTCAAGGTATGATCAAAGGAGCAAAAAACAGCAGCAGCTGTTGGATGGGTCTGTGTCCAGGCACTGCAAAATTTGCAGGAGGAGATTGATCACTTGCGCTTAGAGTTGCATACCGCTATAGAGCAAAGGATCAGCTTGCAATCAGCTTTGAGAGATCAAGTGAAACAGCATGATAAAATGCAAAAGAGTTTTGAAGAATATGTGATACAAAATATGAATAAGAATAAGCGCAGGAGGAGACAGCAGCCAGTGTCAGATAGTCATACTGCACATGTTAGAACCATGATTGCACATGAGAAATGGTCAGATTTGTCAGAATGTGATGACTCAGAAAATGAGGTAGAATTACATGCCAGACCTATTGTAGTAACAAAGACCAAGAGAGAAGTCACTCAGCGTAGGGGAGATAGGATGGATGCAGGAGATGCAGCTGTTGGCGCAGAATTCCCCATGACAGAGGAAACTAGAAATTATATAGCAGGGGAACTAACAGAATTAGCCACCAGATACAGACAACAAGCAGGAGAGAATTTATTAACATGGATTCTCAGGTTATGGGATTTTGGAGCCGATACGATTATCTTGAACCGTCATGAGGGCATTGGAATTGCTAGTATTTGTATTGATCCCATGGTGCGTCTAAAAATGTGACGTGCAAGGGATACTGCAGAGAATTTTTCCCTATTGCATTTGGTGAGGGATTCTGTGGCACAAGTATATAATTCTCCTATTGAATTAATACCACAAACACGATGGGAGCCTCTTGCAGATGCAGTTCAGAGACTGAGAGAAATCGCATGCATAGGTGGTATAACTCGCAAACCTTTGCCAGATATTAATTAACTTTTTGCTGTTGTCGACGATTGGAAGGGGCCAGATGCTGCAGTGATGACAGTACTAATAAAAAATAAGTTCATAGAAGGTGCCCCAGCTGCTTACAAATCCCCATTATTCACCATGTTCAGTGCGCTTATGGGAAACTCCATAAATGTATATACAGTATGCAGTTTGATCTCTCAGTTATCTGCTCTAGAAAAAACAAAAGTGTCAGTAGACAGAGTAGATCAAAAGAGAAGGAAAGGCGATAATTCCAAAGTTAGAAAAAACAGGAGCTGTTTTGTGACCTGATAGCTAATGGAGTTCTATTTCAGGACATAGATGGCACTTCTACATGTAACCTGTTTAGGAAGATGGCAAGATTTGAGCAGAAATGGCAGATTGAAAATCGCCAGGCCCATGAGGGTGGCGACAAATGAGATAGGAGGTTGGAAAGATAGAGGTGGGACACCTGATAACAAAGTCCCTACTGCACCCGCCCCTTTGACTCCTCCAATACCATGCCTGTATTCCCTCATGGACTAATTAGATAAAAGTTGTGGAACATTCCATAAGAATTGTGATTGAACAGTTTTGCCATATTTTTTGTGATGTCTAATGATTTGTTTTTGTTTTAATAGTTTATATGAAGAGAAATATCCTGTGAGCATATTATGACATATGCGCTGGCTGATATGATGAATTGAGTTTGGTCTTGGTGAATGCATAAATATGCATTTCTCATTTGAGGGTTTGTAATGCCTTCCAATTGACAGTCCGCTGTCATTTGGTGCTAGACCTTGGTGTTTTTAAATGGCAAAAGACCACAACAGATGCAAGATGGCTGTAAGTGGAAGACATTGTGAAAGAGACATACAAAGAAAACAGGGTGTTAAAATTACAGACAATGATTAGTTAGATGACAAATAATATTATGGGGGTTGACTGAAGTAATAGATGACATGACTTATTTGTTACATGTTTGTCACTGCATGTTGTTTGTACAAACCCCTGTATTTGTCATGGATATCCTTTGTTTAAAATTGGTTCATAGCCAAAGAGAAAATCCACATGGTATTTTTATTGGTAATATTGTATTTTTTAATGAGCTCATACTTTCATTTTTTTTGTACAATGATTAGTTGTTGTTTTTTTTTTTAACCCCTCTGTGACCTTAGACGTACTATCCCGTCGAGGTGACCTGGGCCTATCTGACCCTCGACGGGATAGTACGTCATAGCCGATCGGCCGCGCTCACGGGGGGAGCGCGGCCGAGTGTCAGCTGCATATCGCAGCTGACATCTGGCACTATGTGCCAGGAGCGGTCACGGACCGCCCCCGGCACATCGCGATCAAACATGATCGCGGTGTACCGGCGGTATAGGGAAGCATCGCGCAGGGAGGGGGCTCCCTGCGGGCTTCCCTGAGACCCCCGGAGCAACGCGATGTGATCGCGTTGCTCTGAGGGTCTCCTACCTCCCTCCTCGCCACAGGTCCCGGATCCAAGATGGCCGCGTCATCCGGGTCCTGCAGGGAGGGAGGTGGCTTACCGAGTGCCTGCTCAGAGCAGACACTTGGTAAGCCTGCAGCCCTGCACAGCAGATCGTAGATCTGGCAGAGTGCTGTGCACACTGTCAGATCAATGATCTGTGATGTCCCCCCCTGGGACAAAGTAAAAAAGTAAAAAAAAAAAATTCCCCACATGTGTGTAAAAAAAAAATAAAAAAAATATCCTAAATAAAGAAAAAAAAAAAAATTATTCCCATAAATACATTTCTTTAGCTAAATAAAATAAAAAAAACAACAAAAGTACACATATTTAGTATCGCCGCGTCCGTAACGACCCAACCTATAAAACTGCCCACTAGTTAACCCCTTCAGTAAACATCGTAAGAAAAAAAAAAAAAAACGAGGCAAAAAACAACGCTTTATTATCATACCGCCGAACAAAAAGTGGAATAACACGCGATCAAAAAGACTGATATAAATAACCATGGTACCGCTGAAAACGTCATCTTGTCCCGCAAAAAACGAGCCGCCAAACAGCATCATCAGCAAAAAAATAAAAAAGTTATAGTCCTGAGAATAAAGCGATACCAAAATAATTATTTTTTCTATAAAATAGTTTTTATCGTATAAAAGCGCCAAAACATAAAAAAAATGATATAAATGAGATATCGCTGTAATCGTACTGACCCGAAGAATAAAACTGCTTTATCAATTTTACCAAACGCGGAACGGTATAAACGCCTCCCCCAAAAGAAATTCATGAATAGCTGGTTTTTGATCACTCTGCCTCACAAAAATCGGAATAAAAAGCGATCAAAAAATGTCACGTGTCCGAAAATGTTACCAATAAAAATGTTAACGCGTCCCGCAAAAAACAAGATCTCACATAACTCTGTGGACTCAAATATGGAAAAATTACAGCTCTCAAAATGTGGTAACGCAAAAAATATTTTTTGCAATGAAAAGCGTCTTTCAGTGTGTGACAGCTGCCAATCATAAAAATCCGCTAAATAACCCGCTATAAAAGTAAATCAAACCCCCCTTCATCACCCCCTTAGTTAGGGAAAAATAAAAAAATTAAAAAATGTATTTATTTCCATTTTCCCATTAGGGTTAGGGTTAGGGCTAGAGTTAGGACTAGAGTTAGGGCTAGGGTTAGGGCAAGGGTTAGGGCTAGGGTTAGGGCTAGGGTTGGGGCTAGGGTTAGGGCTAGAGTTAGGGCTAGGGTTAGGGCAAGGGTTAGGGCAAGGGTTAGGGCTAGGGTTGGGGCTAGGGTTAGGGCTAGGGTTAGGGCTAGGGTTGGGGCTAGGGTTAGGGCTAGGGTTAGGGCTAGTGTTACGGCTAGTGTTAGTGCTAGTGATAGGGCTAGGGTTAGGGTTGGGGCTAGGGTTGGAGCTACAGTTAGGGTTGGGGCTAAAGATAGGGTTAGGGTTTGGATTACATTTACGGTTGGGAATAGGGTTGGGTGTGTCTGGGTTAGAGGAGTGGTTAGGGTTACCGTTGGGATTAGGGTTAGGGATGTGTTTGGATTAGGGTTTCAGTTATAATTGGGGGGTTTCCACTGTTTAGGCACATCAGGGGCTCTCCAAACGGGACATGGCATCCGATCTGAATTCCAGCCAATTCTGCGTTGAAAAAGGAAAACAGTGCTCCTTCCCTTCAGAGCTCTCCCGTGTGCCCAAACAGGGGTTTACCCCAACATATGGGGTATCAGCGTACTCAGGACAAATTGGACATCATCGTTTGGGGTCCAATTTCTCCTGCTACCCTTGGGAAAATACAAAACTGGGGGCTAAAAAATCATTTTTGTGAAAAAAAAAAGAATTTTTATTTTCACGGCTCTGCGTTATAAACTGTAGTGAAACACTTGGGGGTTCAAAGTTCTCACAACACATCTAGACAAGTTCCTTGGGGGGTCTAGTTTCCAATATGGGGTCACTTGTGGGGGGTTTGTACTGTTTGGGTACATCAGGGGCTCTGCAAATGCAACGTGACGCCTGCAGACCAATCCATTTAAGTCTGCATTCCAAATGGCGCTCCTTCCCTTCCGAGCTCTGTCATACGCCCAAATAGTGGTTCCCCCCCACATATGGGGTATCAGCATACTCAGGACAAATTGGACAACAAAGTTTGGGGTCCAATTTATCCTGATACCCTTGTGAAAATACAAAACTGGGGGCTAAAAATCATTTTTGTGAAAAAAAAAAAGAATTTTTATTTTCACGGCTCTGCGTTATAAACTGTAGTGAAACACTTGGGGGTTCAAAGCTATCAAAACACATCTAGATAAGTTCCTTAGGGAGTCTACTTTCCAAAATGGTGTGACTTGTGGGGGTTTTTAATGGTTAGGCACATCAGGGGCTCTCCAAACGCAACATGGCATCCCATCTTAATTCCAGTCAATTTTGCATTGAAAAGTAAAATAGCGCTCCTTCCCTTCCGAGCTCTGCTATGCGCCCAAACAGTGGTTTACCCCCACATATGGGGTATCGTCGTACTCAGGACAAATTGCACAACAACTTTTGTGGTCTAATTTCTTCTCTTACCCTTGGGGAAATAAAAAAATGGGGGCGAAAAGATCATTTTTGTGAAAAAATATGATTTTTATTTTTACGGCTCTGCGTTATAAACTTCTGTGAAGCACTTGTTGGGTCAAAGTGCTCAACACACATCTAGATAAGTTCCTTAAGGGGTCTACTTTCCAAAATGGTGTCACTTGTGGGGGGTTTCAATGTTTAGGCACATCAGGGGCTCTCCAAACGCAACATGGCGTCCCATCTCAATTCCAGTCAATTTTGCATTGAAAAGTCAAATGGCGCTCCTTCACTTCCGAGCTCTGCCCTGCGCCCAAACAATGGTTTACACCCACATATGGGGTATCAGCGTACTCAGGACAAATTGCACAACAATTTTTGGGGTCCAATTTCTTCTCTTACCCTTGGGAAAATAAAAAATTGGGGGCGAAAAGATAATTTTTGTGAAAAAATATGATTTTTTATTTTTACGGCTCTGCATTATAAACTTCTGTGAAGCACTTGTTGGGTCAAAGTGCTCACCACACATCTAGATAAGTTCCTTAGGGGGTCTACTTTCCAAAATGGTGTCACTTGTGGGGGTTTTTAATGTTTAGGCACATCAGGGGCTCTCCAAACGCAACATGGCATCCCATCTTAATTCAGTCAATTTTGCATTGAAAAGTAAAATAGCGCTCCTTCCCTTCTGAGCTCTGCTATGCGCCCAAACAGTGGTTTACCCCCACATATGGGGTATCGTCGTACTCAGGACAAATTGCACAACAACTTTTGTGGTCTAATTTCTTCTCTTACCCTTGGGGAAATAAAAAAAAGGGGGCAAAAAGATCATTTTTGTGAAAAAATATGATTTTTATTTTTACGGCTCTGCATTATAAACTTCTGTGAAGCACTTGTTGGGTCAAAGTGCTCAACACACATCTAGATAAGTTCCTTAAGGGGTCTACTTTCCAAAATGGTGTCACCTGTGGGGGGTTTCAATGTTTAGGCACATCAGGGGCTCTCCAAACGCAACATGGCGTCCCATCTCAATTCCAGTCAATTTTGCATTGAAAAGTCAAATGGCGCTCCTTCCCTTCCGAGCTCTGCCCTGCGCCCAAACAATGGTTTACACCCATATATGGGGTATCAGCGTACTCAGGACAAATTGCACAACAATTTTTGGGGTCCAATTTCTTCTCTTACCCTTGGGAAAATAAAAAATTGGGGGCAAAAAGATCATTTTTGTGAAAAAATATGATTTTTTATTTTTACGGCTCTGCATTATAAACTTCTGTGAAGCACTTGTTGGGTCAAAGTGCTCACCACACATCTAGATAAGATCCTTAGGGGGTCTACTTTCCAAAATGGTGTCACTTGTGGGGGGTTTCAATGTTTAGGCACATCAGGGGCTCTCCAAATGCAACATGGCGTCCCATCTCAATTCCAGTCAATTTTGCATTGAAAAGTCAAATGGCGCTCCTTTCCTTCCGAGCTCTGCCCTGCGCCCAAACAATGGTTTACACCCACATATGGGGTATCAGCGTACTCAGGACGAATTGTACAACAAATTTTGGGGTCTATTTTCTCCTGTTACCCTTGGTAAAATAAAACAAATTGGAGCTGAAACAAATTTTGTGTGAAAAAAAGTTAAATGTTTATTTTTATTTAAACATTCCAAAAATTCCTGTGAAACACCTGAAGGGTTAATAAACTTCTTGAAAGTGGTTTTGAGTACCTTGTGGGGTGCAGTTTTTAGAATGGTGTCACACTTGGGTATTTTCTATCATATAGACCCCTCAAAATGACTTCAAATGAGATGTGGTCCCTAAAAAAAAATGGTGTTGTAAAAATGAGAAATTGCTGGTCAACTTTTAACCCTTATAACTCCGTCACAAAAAAAAATTTTGGTTCCAAAATTGTGCTGATGTAAAGTAGACATGTGGGAAATGTTAATTATTAAGTATTTTGCGTGACATATGTCTGTGATTTAAGGGCATAAAAATTCAAAGTTGGAAAATTGCGAAATTTTCAAAATTTTCGCCAAATATTCGTTTTTTTCACAAATAAACGCAAGTTATATCGAAGAAATTTTACCACTATCATGAAGTACAATATGTCACGAGAAAACATTGTCAGAATCGCCAAGATCCGTTGAAGCGTTCCAGAGTTATAACCTCATAAAGGGACAGTGGTCAGAATTGTAAAAATTGGCCCGGTCATTAACGTGCAAACCACCCTTGGGGGTGAAGGGGTTAAAGGAACAATTTTCTCCTTTCAGCCCACCAAATGTTGGTTTGGGGTTGGGGGTGTATAAATTAACCTTTTGTTTGTTTGCAGGATTTAAAGAATCCTTGGCCATCTAATTACCATATGTGAACTGTAAATAGTTTTTGTTTCTGCAGTACTCAAACAGGAATCCATTTAAATTTAGAAGTGACATTTTATTTTTTGAGTATTTCAGATTTTTATATTTTTGGGAGTTCCTGTGTATATTTGATTTTTTTAAAATGTATACGTTAAATAAGAAATGATTTTAGTGAATGTTTATTAATATCAGTCTTTTGTTTTTGATTTGCATCTACACTTCACTACAAAATTAACATGCAATACAAATGTGTGGGTTAAGGTAGCATCACATTTAGCGACGCTGCAGCGATCTAGACAACCATCCCGATCTCTGCAGCGTCGCTGTGTGGTCGCTGGAGAGCTGTCACACAGACAGCTCTCCAGCGACCAACTATGCGAAGTCCCCTGGTAACCAGGGTAAACATCGGGTTACAAAGCGCAGGGCCGCGCTAGTAACCCGATGTTTACCCTGGTTACCAGCGTAAACGTAAAAAAACAAGCACTACATACTTACATTCCGGTGTCTGTCCCCCGGCGCTGTGCTTCTCTGCACTGTGTAAGCGCCAGCCGGAAAGCACAGAGGTGACGTCACCGCTGTGCTCTGCTTTCCGGCGCTTACACAGTGCAGATAAGCACAGCGCCGGGGGACAGACACCGGAATGTAAGTATGTAGTGTTTTTTTTTTTTTTACGTTTACGCTGGTAACCAGGGTAAACATCAGGTTACTAAGCGCGGCCCTGCGCTTAGTAACCCGATGTTTACCCTGGTTACCAGTGAAGACATCGCTGAATCGGCGTTACACACGCCGATTCAGCGATGTCTACGGGAGATCCAGCGACGAAATAAAGTTCTTTCTGCTCCGACCAACGATGGCACAGCAGGATCCTGATCGCGGCTGCCTGTCAAACTCAACGATATCGCTAGCCAGGACGCTGCAACGTCACGGATCGCTAGCGATATCGTTCAGTGTGAAGGTACCTTTACCGAAAGTGTGATTTTCTTTGTTCATATGTAAATGAGGAACTTTACTGCTTACTGAGTGAATGCCTTGCTGAAATCAGGGACAGTGTGTGCATAGCTTTTTGGATATGTAGTTACTTAACATTTCTGTTATTTTGGGAAAATGGTTGAAAATGGTGGAAAAGGCCACTGTTAGTAATAGATTGTTGGCAAAATTACATTTCACCCAGTAGAAGGGACAAATTTATGAATAAAGGACTAGTTCATATGGTTTTACATCATAGCTTGATGATTTAACTTTACTATTTATTTCAAAAACTTGAAAAAGGACATGTGTAGTGACGTAATAATAAAGAAAAATGTTACATGTATACTTAAAAAGGTATAAAAAATATTGATTCTTTTAATTTAGTATTAACCTCTTCCTGACAAGCGCAGTACAATCACTGCTCTGCGGGAGCTGCATTCCCGCAAACAGCAGTATATGTATGGCGCTGTGATCACGCGGCCGTACTCTAGTGCTGCGGCAATCAGGTGCAGATGTCAGCTCTGTGTGAGTGCGGACACCCCGCAGCAACGCTCACGATCGATGCTAGCACCGGTAACGGTCATTTAACCCCTCTGAAGCTGCTGTCAAATTTTTTAAAGTAAAGATATTTTTTTTAAAAATCCCCAAATAAAGAACAAAAAAAAAGAAAATTATTTTTCCAATAAACAAATAAAAGTACACATATTTGGTATCGCCGTGTCCATAATGAGTCGCTCTATAAAACTGTCGCAGTAGTTAACCCCTTCAAACACCGCAAAAAAACCTCAATAAAAAACGAGGCAAAACAATGCCGTTGAACAAAAAGTGCAATAAAACAAGATCAAAAAGACGAATAAAAATAAAAATAGTACAGCTGAAAGGGTCATCTTGTTCCGCAAAAAAGCAAGCCATAATACAGCTCCATCAGCAGAAAAATAAAGTTACAGCTCTCAGACTAAAGCAATGCAAAAATAATAATTTTTTCTATAAAATAGTTTTTATTGTCTAAAAGTGCCAAAACATAAAAAAAAACTGTATAAATTGGGTATGGCTATAATCATACTGACCGGAAGAATAAAGCTGCCTTACCAATTTTACCACACAGGGAACAGTATAAAAAAAAACCAAAAAGCAATTCCTGAATTGCTGGTTTTTGTTCATGCTGTCTCCCAAAAATCGGAATAGAAAGCGATCAAAAAATGTCAAGTGCCGGAAAATGGTACTAATAAAAACGTCAGCTAGTCCCAAAAAAAAAAAACCAAGCCACAACAAGAATGAAGACCTAAATATGGAAAAATTATAGCTCTCAAAATATGGTGATGCAAAAACTAAATTTCGCAATAAAAAGCATCTTTTAGTGTGTGACAGCTGCCAAACATAAAAACCCAATATAAATGTGGTATCGTTGTAATGGCACCGACCCGGAGAATAAAGTTGCCTAATCACTTATAACGAACGAGGAACGGCGTAAAAAATAAATAAAACCAATTCTTCATATGGTGTTAATTTTTTAATTCTGCCTCCCAAAGATCCACAGTAAGGCTTGGAGCACATTTATCCTGCGCTCTGCGCTGAGCGATTACACCAGGTTTCCATGTAAATCTCTGAAATATGTGATTCAGACAGTACCCCCGGTAGAAAATTCCCTATAGTGAGGCAGATGGAGGCACTGTGGATGCAATAGGAACTGTGATCCACTGGTGTCTGTCTTTTTAGGATTGCATAAAAGTGCAGTCGGCCACAGGTTTGTGCACTTCTGAAAATGACAGACAGAGTCCAGAGTAACTCTGCTGCTTCATTATAGTGAATGGATCCCTTGAGGGTTTCACCTGTCACGTCACTCAGAGATTTAGATGGAAACCCCAAAGTAAGTGCTCAGCGTAGAGAGCCAGATAAAGGTGATCCCAAACATTATGTAAAATGTTTCCAATAAAAGCATCAATCCTTAAAAAAAGCAAGCTCTCACTCAGGTCCGTCATCTGTTAACGGAAATATGGGCTTCCACGTTACTGGTAGCACAAAGGCTCTGGTAAAGCTAAATGGCTCCTCACTCCCCAAAAGAAATTCAGCAAATTCTCCACTCCCAAATCCAAATGCTCCACCTCCCTTCTGAGCCCCAGTGTGCCTAAACCACATTTAGTGTTCACATGTTTGGCATTTCTGTAGCGATGACAACTCGCCTAATTTACAGGTGCATGTCTCCAGAAGCACGAGCTGGGCAAAATGTATGGGTCACTGCACCAGCAGTTTGCAATTTTCATTCAGCAACATCCACTGCTGCTTGTTTCTGGAAAACACCCATTGAGTCAAAATTGTCAACACTTCGGTAGATAAATTCACAAAGGGTTATAATTTCCAAAATGGGGTCACTTGAAGGGGGATTCTGCTTTTCTAGCACTTAGGGGCTCTTTATATGGAATCCGCAAACTCTTCTAGGAAAATCTGCGTTCCAGGAGGCAAATAGCGCACCATCCCACCCGAGTCTCTTCGTATGGCTAAGTAGTACTGTACAGACACAAATGGGGTATTGCCACGTTCAGTAGAAATTGTGGGACAAATTTTGGTGCCATTTTCACCCATTCCCAGTATAAAAATGTAAATCTTTGGGCTAACACACAATCTTGGTGGTAAAAATTAAAGTTTTATCTTCACTGTCCAATGGCATAAAAAAAACTGTGGCACACCTGTGGTGTCAGTATAATCACTGCACCCCTAGATGAATTCATTGGGAGGTTTAGTTTGTAAAATGGGGTCACATATGGGGTTTTTATGCTGTGTTGGCACCTCGGGGCTCTGCCAATGTAATATGGCACCCTCAAACAAGTGCAGCAAAATCTGCACTGTAATATGGCGTTTCTTCCCTTCTCAACTTTGCACTGTGCCTCAAACAGATAACAGAGTGACACACCCACAGGGCAGTGGGATACTCGGTACCGGGTCCGGTTGCAAAGGGGGATGTCACGGTGGCTGCGACCCAGTCCGTGGCCCTGGCCATCAACGTTAAAGGGGGTTAAATGTTTAAAGTTTGTCGTGACGCCACCTGTGGGGTTCGGTCAATAGGGGGACCGACGCTGCATTAGAGGGGTCCCCTAGAAGATGTTGAGGCAGCTCAGATGTTACACTTCCCACAGGTGAAGCAGCGTCCCCAGGGGTCCTATGGTGTGTGACGTAGATGGTGTAGCTGGTGAATAAATGGAGGAGACAAGTTATAAGTCTTTACCTGGTTTACTGGTGGATGACAGCCCACAGTCCAGGGTACCAGTAACAGGTTGGTTAGGAGTCCGGGCAGTCCAGACATAAGCGGGGCCCCTTGGGTAGGTCAGGTAGGGGCCTTCCACACTACGCTACTGTCTCTGAGGTCCCTGCTGCCACTAAGTGTCTCAAACAAGGTCCTAATTTGTTCTCCTGTCCAGGGACAGGTACCTGTATGGCAGGCAACTTGAGCTGTGCCTACTGGGTCCTCTCACGGTGACTCCAGGCTCCAAGGTGCTGCTGTGCCACAGGTAAATATGGGCAAAGCCCATGTAATTCAATGCCCTCCAGTTCTGCACTGTGTATTATAATCCACGTAAGCCTCGGGCTCCCGGATTCCCTACGCACTGACTCCCTGGGGCCTACTCGTGGCCTCCTGGAGTCCTCTATTTCCACTGCGCTCCGTCCCCGTCTGTCCTCGCACACAGACTGTCTGTACTAACTGAACTCACTCCGCCTCCAAAACAGGATCTTTATTCAGGGAAGCTGCCCTAAAACAGGGTTTTGAGCTCCCCCTCCTGGCCTGGATTTGGAAGGTGTTGTGTGTGTCAAAACCTACCAAAGGGAATCTCACTTGTCTCCAGACATAGCACTACCCTCCCCGAGAGGAAGGCAGCACTACTGTGGTACCCGAACTCCTGGGGTGCCACAAGAGCATGGGTCTTGTGATATAAGACTGGATTACTGATAGTATATTTGTTACTTTATTCACTGATCAGGATAGCACTGGAGTCTCCCTACAGGGTACACCTCGTGTTCAATTGTCTTAAGCCTTTTCACTTTTAGTTTATATGTTGATAATAAAGTTTTCTAGTTTTAAAAATAGCTTGGTCCTCTTCCTTTGATCAGCCTATTTTGCTAGTCTTGGTTGTGTTGTTGTAGTATAGTTATCTGAGGTGCCAGCAAGGTAATTTATGGATATTTTTTTTCAATTATTCCTGCTATGCCTCTAAAGTAGTTTTCAAGTACATATGGGGCATCGGTGAGCTCACGAGAAATTACACAACAAATTTTAGGGTCCATTTTCTCCTGTTACCCTTATGAAAATACAAAATTTGGCGCTAAAAAAGATTTTTGCATGAAAAGTTATTTTTTTTTATTTTTACGGCTCTACGTTATTAACTTATGTGAAGCACCTGTGGGTTGAAGTTGCTCAATACACATCTAGATAAGTTCCCTAAGGGATCTAGTTTCCAAAATGGTGTCACTTGTTTTTTTTAATTTTCACGGCTCAACATTATAAAGTTCTGTGAAGCCCATGAGGGTTCAATGTGCTCACCACAAATCAAGATAAATTCCTTGAGGGGTCTAACTTCAAAAATGAGGTCATTTATGGGTGTTTTCCACTGTTTAGGCACAAAGTGCTCTCCAAAGATGGCATGTCGTCCGCTAATTACGACAGCAACTTTTACATTCAAAAAGTGAAATGGCGCAACTTCCCTTCCGAGCCCTGCCGTGTGCCCAAACATTAGATTTCCCCCAGAAATGGGGTATTGACATGCTCAGGAGAAACTACACAACTAATTGTATGGTTTATTTGTTCCTGCTACTCTTGCGAAAGTAAATAAAAATTAGGGCTAAAGGAAAATTTTTGTGAAAGAAAAGTAAAAGTTCCTTCCACATTCCAAAAATACTTGTGAAGCGCCTGAAGAGTTAATAAACTTCATAAATGAGGTTTTTAGTACCTTGAGGGGTGCAGTTTTTAGAATGGTGTCACTTTGGGGTACTGTCATATAGGCTCCTCAAAGTCACTTCAAATGTATCCCATATGTGGGGGAAGCCACTGTTTGGGCGCATGGCAGGGCTCAGAAGGGAGGAAGCACTATTTGACTTTTGAAAGCAAAAATTGGCTGGAATCAATGGTGGCGCCATGTCGTGTTTGGAGACTCCCTGATGTACCTAAACAGTGGAAACCCCCAATTCTGACTCCAACCCTAACCCCAACATACCCCTAAACCTAATCGCAACCCTAACCACAACTCTAACCCCAACACACCACTAACTTTAATCCCAACCCTAACCACAACACACCCCTTATCCTAATCCCAACCCTAACCATAACCCTAACCACAACACACCCGTAACCCTAATCCCAACCCTAACCACAAACCTAACCCCAACACACCCCTAACCCTAATCCTAACTTTAACCCTAGCCCTAACCTTAGCTCTATCCCTACTAACTTTATCCTCCCCGCAAGCACTCGGTTTCAGTATTGAAGGCGGGTCTGACACTGGTTCAGTCAGGCCGGGATCACACACAGCGAGACACGGCCGAGTCTCGCAGGTTAAAAAAAAGCTCTGGCACCGGCACTCCAGAGCGGAGCGTGCAGCCGCATAGCAATACATGGAGCTGCACGCTCCGCTCCGGAGTACCGGCGCCAGAGCTTCTTTTTAACCTGCGAGACGCGGCCATATCTCGCTGCAGTGTGACTCTGGCCTCACTGGTCTGATAGTACAGAGATCTGGCTGTAATCCCGCCCCGGGTCCTGACTGACACTGGCTCTGCATTGAGGCTAAGCTGTCAGTCATGGACAGGGGGCACGGTTACAGCCAGATCTCTGTATTCTCAGACCAGTGACTGAACCAGTATCATTGTCATCGCCACACTGGGCAGCATTACTACCAAACCAAGGTTACAATTGGGTCTTTTGGCCTCAAGCTAATGTATTAGTGGAGTAGAAGTGGAGGGAGCTATGGCACATCACTTGGCTCAGTCACAGCAGTGTGATATTACCTCTGAAAGCGATATTATCAGTAGAGATGAATGAATATTTCAATATTTGGTTCGCATTATGATCGCCGTATTTGCAATATTTGCCAAACGCCATTGGAGTCAATGAGTACAGATGAGCGAATAGGTCAGGAAACTTTCGTGAAGCATAAAATCGGCACGAATATGGTACATTCGGATTTGGCAATCATTTTCAAAATATATTCGCTCATCTTTAGTCACCAGACAGTGTTCTGTACAGAGTGGTCAATGCGATCACAAATAGCTAAGAGGCTTATCTATTAAAGAACACCTGTCACCAGGTCATAACTTGCTAGTTTTTGCTTTTATTTTATTACCTCTGATCCCCTAAGTCATTTTTTTGTCACATCTGCCATATGGTTGCAGTGATATGGGGACTTTTATTAAGTGCAAATTTTTATAGTCTTTTCAAAGGAGGTATGGTTGACAAGATTCTCTGAAAACATGTCTTCAGTATTGGCACAAACTCACCCCTAAATCTCCTGCCATTTGTCCATCCTGCTGGCAAGCTCTACTAAACCTTACTGGTTTAAATTCCATTTATGAATAACAGTCAATTACTGTATTTTTCGGACTATAAGACACACTTTATTCCCCCAAAATTTGGGGGGAAAATGGGGTGTGTGTCTTATAGTCGGAATGTACCTACAGTTAGCGTGGTGGCAGCAGGAGTCGGGTGATTCTTCCAGTGGTCCAACGCTACAAGGTAATGATCTCGCTCCCATTCCAGCATGGTGCGGCAGGTTCGGCGGTGTGGGGGGCTCCAGCGACATTTTGTGAAAGCACGGAGGCCCCGCACATCTATTGCCTCGATGCTGTGGCGTCCGGGATAATAGCCGCCGAAGGCAGCACATGCGCAGATTGAGATCTCAGCTCCGAGAACTTGTCTCCCGAGATCTTGTCTCACCAAGCACTGCCGAACCTGCGCACCAGTCATATCGCCGGACCACCAAACACCCCCTGTGTCTCTATTCCATTAGCACTGCCGATCTCCACTCTTACCTGGTAAGCTGACTTAAAAAATGTAAGACGGACCCCCATTTGACACATTAATTTTTTTTCCCCCATTTTGCTTCTGAAAATTTGAGTACCGTCTTATGGTCCAGTAAGTCTTATAGTCCGAAAAATATGGTACATAAACAAGATTTCTACCCAAAACAAGGAAAAATTCAACCATAAATTGAAAATTATACATTGGAGAGTTTATTCAAATAGATTTATCACACCTAATCTCGATTAAGCAGTCAAGTGTGTTACCAGGAAAAGCAGGAAATTCTTTTACCTTCCCCAGCTTGGAAGACCTTTTCGATATATTGAATCTAATGGTAGGACTTGTTGTCGACCCTGTGTCTCATCATAGATCTGACGGGCAGCCTCAGTGGTCCGAGTCACCACACAGTCCATATCACTAGCTAAATGCCATGAGATTACAATGGCAACTTGCTCATCTTCAATGTTTGCTAAATGAGCAATCTGAATAAAGAAAAGCAAAAATTGTTACAATACTTTATTAGAACGGTGAATAATCAACGTAACTACAATATTTAAGTGACTGTTTACGCTACCATTGAAGGGATCTATTGGGGTCTCTGTCACAATGTCTGGTATCATTGAGAGTAACCAGCACTAATCTTGCCTTCAAAAATACAGGAACCCTTACTGAACTCATTAAAGTCAGTGAGGTCAGTCTTTCTTTCAATTTATCAAAAATAGATCAGCTGATATCAGGGCCGGACTGGGACTAAAATTCAGCCCTGGCATTTGAAGTTACACAGGCCCACTTGTCACATGGTGACTGTATAATATCTTTGTACACTTGTAGGTTACAAGAAGTGAGGGGAGTGTAACACGACTATATAACATATAATCACAGCTGTATCCAGCATTACAGCTCGGTCCTATTTATTGCTTTTAGTTGCAGTACCAAGAAAACCCGCTACTTTACCTACATAACTGGATCTCGTAGATCAGTGTTCCCCAACTCCAGTCCTCAAGGCCCACCAACAGATCATGTTTTCAGGATTTCCTTTGTATTGCACAGGTGATGCAATTATCACCTGGGCAAGACTAAAGGTACCGTCACATTAAGCGACGCTGCAGCGATAGCGACAGCGATGCCGATCGCTGCAGCGTCGCTGTTTGGTCGCTGGAGAGCTGTCACACAGACAGCTCTCCAGCGACCAACGATGCCGAGGTCCCCGGGTAACCAGGGTAAGCATCGGGTTGCTAAGCGCAGTGCCGCGCTTAGTAACCCGATGTTTACCCTGGTTACCAGCGTAAAAGTTAAAAAAACAAACAGTACATGCTCACCTGCGCGTCCCCCAGCCTCTGCTTCCTGACACTGACTGAGCTCCGGCCCTAACAGCACAGCGGTGACGTCACCGCTGTGCTTTCACTTTCAGTTTAGGGCCGGCGCTCAGTAAGTGTCAGGAAGCAGAGGCTGGGGGACGCGCAGGTGAGCATGTACTGTTTGTTTTTTTAACTTTTACGCTGGTAACCAGGGTAAACATCGGGTTACTAAGCGCGGCCCTGCGCTTAGTAACCCGATGTTTACCCTGGTTACCAGTGTAAAATATCGCTGGTATCCTTGCTTTTGCTGTCAAACACGGCGATACACGGCGACCTAGCGACCAAATAAAGTGCAGACCTTCTAGCAGCGACCAGCAATTTCACAGCGGGATCCAGATCGCTGCTGCATGTCAAATACAGCGATATCGCTATCCAGGTCGCTGCAACGTCACGGATCGCTGGCGATATCGCCTAGTGTGACGGTACCTTTAGGAAATCCTGAAAACATGACCTGTTGGTGGGCCTTGAGGACTGGAGTTGGGGACCCCTGTCGTAGATAATGAAGGGATTGAGACGACCAAAGGCTATGGAACCTCATTCTGATGCTCCATAAACTTTGCCTACAGCCACTTTTGGTTTCGCTGCGCAGCACGAGACCCGGTGACTCTGAAGAGCGGTGACATCAGTAACGTCACGGCTCTTCAGATATTCCGAGTCTTGCGCTGAGCTCGGCGACTGTGAAGAGCGGTATTTTTACTACCATCACCGCTCTTCAGAGTCGCTGGGTCTCGCCAGGTCTGGGCTAGTAGTGGGGGTGTCTGATAGACACCTCTCCATTACTTACACCAGGGATTGATAGCAGCTGACATTACGCAGCTGACATCAACCCTAAAAACCATTACACAAACCAGAATTAAATGCTTTGGCGGCTGGGAAAAGCAGTAGAGTTACATAGTTACATAGTTATTAAGGTTGAAGGAAGACTAAGTCCATCTAGTTCAACCCATAGCCTAACATGCCCTAACATGTTGATCCAGGGGAAGGCAAAAAAACCCCATGTGGCAAAGAGTAAGCTCCACCATGGGGAAAAAAATTCCTTCCCGACCCCACATACGGCAATCAGACTAGTTCCCTGGATCAACGCCCTATCAAGGAATCTAATATATATACCCTGTAACATTATACTTTTCCAGAAAGGTATCCAGTCCCCTCTTAAATTTAAGTAATGACTCACTCATTACAACATCATACGGCAGAGAGTTCCATAGTCTCACTGCTCTTACAGTAAAGAATCCGCGTTATTATGCTTAAACCTTTTTTCCTCCAGACGTAGAGGATGCCCCCTTGTCCCTGTCACCGGTCTATGATTAAAAAGATCATCAGAAAGGTCTTTGTACTGTCCCCTCATATATTTATACATTAACATAAGATCACCCCTTAGCCTTCGTTTTTCCAAACTAAATAGCCCCAAGTGTAATAACCTATCTTGGTATTGCAGACCCCCCAGTCCTCTAATAACCTTGGTCGCTCTTCTCTGCACCCGCTCTAGTTCAGCTATGTTTTTCTTACACACCGGAGACCAGAACTGTGCACAGCATTCTAAGTGTGGTCGAACTAGTGACTTGTATAGAGGTAAAATTATGTTCTCCTCATGAGCATCTATGCCTCTTTTAATGCATCCCATTATTTTATTTGCCTTTGTAGCAGCTGCCTGACACTGGCCACTGAATATCAGTTTGTCATCCACCCATACACCCAGGTCTTTTTCATTGACGGTTTTGCCCAGAGATTTAGAATTAAGCACATAGTTATACATCTTATTTCTTCTACCCAAGTGCATGACCTTACATTTATCCCCATTAAAGCTCATTTGCCATTTACCAGCCCAAGCTTCTAGTTTACATAAATCATCCTGTAATATAAAATTGTACTCCTCTGTATTGATTACCCTGCAGAGTTTAGTGTCATCTGCAAATATTGAAATTCTACTCTGAATGCCCCCTACAAGGTCATTAATAAATATGTTAAAAAGAAGAGGGCCCAATACTGACCCCTGTGGTACCCCACTGCTAACCGCGACCCAGTCCGAGTGTGCTCCATTAATAACCACCCTTTGTTTCCTATCCCTGAGCCAGCTCTCAATCCACTTACACATATTTTCCCCTATCCCCATTATTCTCATTTTATGTAACAACCTTTTGTGTGGCACCGTATCAAAAGCTTTTGAAAAGTCCATATACACTATATCCACTGGGCTCCCTTGGTCCAGTCCGGAACTTACCTCTTCATAGAAGCTGATCAAATTAGTCTGACAGGAACGGTCCCTAGTAAACCCGTGCTGATACTGGGTCATGAGGTTATTCCTCTTCAGATACTCCAGTATAGCATCCCTTAGAATGCCCTCCAGGATTTTACCCACAGTAGAGGTTAAGCTTACTGGCCTATAATTTCCGAGTTCAGTTTTTGTCCCCTTTTTGAATATTGGCACCACATTTGCTATACGCCAGTCCTGTGGTACAGACCCTGTTATTTTGGACTCTTTAAAGATTAAAAATAATGGTCTATCAATGACTGTACTTAATTCCTGCAGTACTCGGGGGTGTATCCCATCCGGGCCCGGAGATTTCTCAATTTTTGTGATTTTTAGACGCCGCCGTACTTCCTGCTGGGTTAAGCAGGTAACATTTAATTGGGAATTTTTTATCACTAGTCATTTTGTCTGCCATGGGATTTTCTTTTGTAAATACTGATGAAAAAAAGTCATTTAGCATATTGGCTTTTTCCTCATCCTCATCCACCATTTCCCCCAGACTATTTTTAAGGGGGCCAACACTATCATTTTTTAGTTTCTTACTATTTATGTAATTAAAGAATATTTTGGGATTATTTTTGCTCTCTCTGGCAATGAGTCTCTCTGTCTCAATCTTTGCTGTCTTGATTTGCTTTTTACAGAATTTATTTAAGTTTTTGTATTTATTTAATGCCTCCTCACTACCTACTTCCTTTAATTCTCTAAATGCTTTCTTTTTGTCCCTTATTGCGCCCCTTACAGCTCTATTTAGCCATATTGGTTTCCTCCTATTTCTAGTATGTTTATTCCCATACGGTATATACTGTGCACAGGTCCTATCCAGGATGCTAATAAACGTCTCACATTTTCTTTGTGTACTTTTATGTCTCAGGATATCGTCCCAGTTAATTGCTAACTACAACTGTCATCATCCTTGCCTGGTCTCCCTGCGAAGCATTTCTGTATTTACATGCATTGATCTCAGGCCACTAAACGAGTGTGATCGACAATAGTGAAGTCGTTCGCTTGTTTCCCAGCCTCTTTACACCAACTGAGAAAGAATGAAGGGAACAGAACAATCACAATTAGATCAATCTGTCCCCACACAGTATCATGTTATCAGCAGCACAACTACAGTTTACACCGGCGATGTGCTGCTGAGAACAAGGATTTCTGTTCCCACATAAACAATCCAATCACTCGATGAATAGGCAGCATTTTGCTTGTTTAGTATAATACACCCCATAATCCTTCATATATTAAACATATATTATAATGTGCACCTCAGTCCTCCATATAGTATAATCCACTCCTCAGTCCTCCATATAGTATTATACACTCCACATAGTCCTCCATATAGTATAACACACTCCTCATAGACCTCCATATATTAAAATACACTGCAATTCCTCCATATAGTATAATACACTCCTCAGTCCTCCAAATAGTATAATACATTCCTTATAGTGCTCCGTATAATGCCCCGCCATTGTCATCCATGTAGTACAATTCACTTCCCATAGTATAATGCACCCCATAGTTCTTCATATAGTATAATGTATTCCCCATAGTCCTCAATACAGTATAATGCAGCCCACATATAGTATAATGATGCCACCCCAGAATATAATGCAGCCACCCCACAGAATATATTGTAGCCCCCTGAGTATAATGTAATCCCCCAGAGAATATAATGCAGCCCCCTCATATAGTATAATGCAGCCCCTGCATATATTAAATATATGGTATCCCTCTCATAGAGCATAATGCAGCCCCCCATAGAATATAATACAGCCCTCCCCCATAGAATGTAATGCAGCCAGCCCCCATAGAATGTAATGCAGCCAGCCCCCCATAGAATGTAATGTAGCCAGCCACCCATAGAATGTAATGCAGCCAGCCCCCATAGAATGGAATGCAGCCATCCCCCATAGAATGGAATGCAGCCAGCCCCCGTAGAATGTAATACAGCACAGCTCCCATAGAAAGTAATGCAGCCAGCCACCCATAGAATGTAATGCAGCCAGCCCCCATAGAATGTAATGCAGCCAGCCCCCATAGAATGTAATACAGCACAGCCCCCATAGAATGTAATGCAGCACAGCCCCCATAGAATGTAATACAACACAGCCCCCATAGAATGTAATGCAGCCAGCTCACATAAAATGTAATGCAGCCAGCCACGCATAGAATGTAATACAGCCAGCCCCCATAGAATGTAATTCAGCACAGCCCCCACAGAATGTAATGCAGCACAGCCCCCACAGAATGTAATACAGCCAGCCCCCATAGAATGTAATACAGCAAAGCCCCCATGGAATGTAATGCAGCCATCCCCCATAGAATGTAATGCAGCACGGCCCCCACAGAATGTAATGCAGCAGAGCCCCCATAGAATGTAATACAGCCAGCCCCCATAGAATGTAATACAGCACAGCCCCCGTAGAATGTAATGCAGCCCCCCAATAGCCCCACAATCCAGTTATCACTCTGTGATATATTTAAAAAAAAAACAAACAACACTCTCCTCACCTCTCCTCGTGCCCGCGCTGCTCCTGGCTCCGGTCACAGCAGCTGCAGTCTGCCCGGTCACACAGCAGGTGCGCGATGATATGACGTCGTCGAGCACCCAAAGTGTCAGCGCCAGGCAGAGCGGGGAATGATGGGAGAGGGAGCGTCAGCAGACGCTCTCTCCTCCATCATTGCATTCAACTGGGTATAGTTGAATGCGGCGGCGCTGGCGGGGGGGGTGAGTCGTCGGCAGCGGAGGGGGGGGGTGAGTCGGGAGGGTGAGTGGGGGGAGTCGGCGCTGGCGAGCGGCCCACGACTGCCACTGGCCCTTCTGGCATTTGCCAGAACTCCCCGATGGCCAGTCCGGCCCTGGCTGATATCAATGAGTTCGGTTAACAGTGTAATGTGTATAGGAGTACCGGACAATTTATTGTATGGGGAAATATCAATCTGTCATGCCAGATTTCGGACCGAAGATCATTGACTTTTGCCTCTTAATAAATCAGGAGTGTGTCTCCAGCATCAGCGAGAACAAAATTCAGCGATGCCGTTGCTTGCCTCAGTCTAACATGGATGTACAGAGGCACTGCTAGAGGGAGCCTTGTCAATAATCAGCTCTCCCCCAATCAACATCTAAAATGGCTCAGCATTAATGATAGAAGGAGAAACGCTGACCAACAGGAAGGGTGTTAGGTATGGTTCCTTTAGAATCGATCTGGAGCACCCCAATCTAAGGTTGTGTCATCAACTCTAGACACAAATATCTATTAAATTTCCAGGTAAGTGCCATAGACTTTAAATGGAGATGCATGTAAGGCCATTTCACCATTCATACTCTTTCATTACAAAGGCACAAAGAAGGCAAATTCATGCCGAATGTCTTTACCTTTCCTAAAACATCCTTCCTGCCCTTTGGAAAGAGAGGCAAGGAGCATTTCCGTCTAGGTTGATTAAACAAGGTCTTCGACTGACCCATCTTCTTGTTTATGAGGTTGGTTACATGCTCTACCTGCAAAAATAAAGGAAAAAGAAACAATTAAAAAATGCAGTTATGTATTTACAGAAACAAACCTATATGAATACTGATGTGACACAGTCTATATGTTTTACCTAATATACAAAGAACAGAGGAGCACTCTGTAAGCGCTGACATGTATGCAGACATCGAATATGTGAAATTTACAGTACATTTCATTACTGCTAAAAAAAATAAAGGGATAACTAAAATACCACATCCTAGATATCACTGACTGAAACATTACAGTTGCAATTCTTTATTCAATACGCAGTGGAATGTGTTGAAAACAATAAAACAAAGATGACAAATGTAAATCAAAATTAACATCCCATGGAGGTCTGGATTTGGAATGATGCTCAAAATCAAAGTGGAAAATCAAATTACAGGCTGACCCAACTTCAATGGAAATGCCTCAAGACAAGGAAATGATGCACAGTAGCATGGAGCCTCCATGTGCCTGTAAGACCTAACCTACAACACCTGAACATGTACTATTGAGGCGGCGGATGTTCTCCTGAGGATTCTCCTCCAAGACCTGCATTAAATTATCAGACAACTCCTGGACAGTGGTACAATGTGGCATTGGTGGATGGAACAAGACATGATGTCCCAGATGTGCTCGATTGCATTCAGGTCTGGAAAACGGGCAGACCAGTACATAGCATCAATGCCTTCATCTTGCAGGAACTGCTGACACACTTCAGCCACATGAGGCCTACTGTAGCATTGTCATGCATCAGATGGAATTGAGGGTCCAGTGCATCAGCATATGGTCTCACAATGGGTCTGAGAATGGCAGTTAGGGCACCACTGGGTAGCACATGGATTAGCATTACTGACCCACTGCCAAATCGGTCATGTTGGACGATGTTGCAGGCAGCAGAACGTTCTCCATGGCATCTCCAGACTCTGTCACATGTGGTCAGTGTGAACCAGGTCTCATCCGTGAAGAGCACAGGGCGCCAATGTTGATTCTGTGAATTGCCTTGCACGGTGTTGAACTGTAAGCACAACAACCATTTGTGGATGTCGGGCCCTCATACCACCCTAATTGAGTCTGTTTCTGACAGTTGCAGACATATGGATGTTAGCGGCCTGTCGGAGGTCATTTTGCAGGGCCCTGGCACTGCTTGTCCTGTTCCTCCTTAAATAGAGGAGGAAGCAGACCTGCTGCCGGGTTGATGCCCTCCTACGGCCCCCTCCACGTCTCCTGGTGTACTGGCCTGCCTTCTAGTACCTGCTCCATGCTCTGGACAGACACTGTGCTGACAGACACAGCTACCCTTCTTGCTACAGTTCACACTGATGTGCGATCCTGGATGAGCTGCACTATCTGAGCAACTTCTGTTGGTTGTAGACACAACCTCATATTAGTGTACAGTACCTCTATGGGTTAGAGCAATGACAATATGCAAAAGTAACCAAAACAGCCAAAAAGGATGAGAACAGATAAGCTGCAGTACTTTGATCGTCTATGCTACAGAAGGCTTGTGTGTAGCAGAAATGCTCACTTGCTATGAGCACGAAAATTGGGTGGCGCTCATTGCAATCTGGCAATGATAGCAATAGTCTGCTGCAGACCTCTGGTTGTCATGCCGACCCATCAGTGACCCGCGGTCATGTGACGGGGTCACCGATGGGTGGGATTAGTGACACCATTCCTGTAAGCGCAAGTTAAATGCCGCCGTCAGAGATCAACAGCGGCATTTAACTAGTGGGTGGAATCGTGGCTGGCATACACTGGCAGAAACCTGTACTTGCGGTGAGAGAGATTGGGAGCTAACTGGAGCCCCCCTCACTCTTGAATTCCCTGATGAACCCCTTATTCCATTAAAAGTGGGGAAACGCGTCGGGCTGGATGCAGTGTCGTTCTAAGCTAAGTGACACCACATTTATGGTTATTTATAAGGGGTTCATTATAACTCCTAATGTCTGCTACTGAACCTGTCTGGTATGCTCACTGAAAGCGACACACATACGAGGGCTATGCAGATATTGAGGGATGATGTGTCCCTAGCCAAGCATTGGATGTTACACATATATTAGCCTAAAAATATCTATGGTCTAATACCCGAGCTGGTTGTTATTTGTATTCTCTTCAAGGCTCTGGAATTACAGATTTTCGGTGGATTGGAACAATATATGATTGGAGGTGTTTTTTTATCTACTAGAAAGTTATCGTATCTATAAAGACATCTATTAAGATACTACAGCCAATCAATATAGATACTATTTGTATCCCATCCATTTTGCTCCGAAATAGTGAGCATAATACAATTTATGTACAGTATTGTTTCCTACATAATACATCTACAGTCATTTTCATTACTGTAAAGCACAAGCATGTTTTGGGTGTTGGTGATGGCTTGGTGAGGGATTTCCTCTTAGGGTTAGACAGGGTTAGCCTACGTTGAGGGGGGCGCCACAGTGTTTTTCCCCCTAGGGTGCCAAACCCCGCTGCCAGGTATGGAAACTGTGTATCAGCTATCTGTTCCCGTAGACTCTTTTCACAAATTATTATTTTTTGACATGGTTTTTGAAGATCTAGCACCCATGTCTCATCCACTCACTAATATGCATGTGTTTTATTGATAAAAGCTTTTTTAGAGGTACAGAATAAAAGCAAATTGTTAGGTCTGTTTTTTGTTGGGTTTAACAATTTGGATACCAGACCAGAATACATCCACTTGATTTTCCTTACTAATTAAGAACAGCCTTAGAGCTTATGCATACAGATGAGCGTATAAATCGGATAGCACATGGACAGTACCCACTGACCCACGTGATTCAATAGTGCTGTTCAGATGAGTGATTTTTTTCTCGGTCTGACTGTGATAAAAAAACCAAAAAAACATCATGCACTACTTTCATCAGAGTCTCATGGGTGCGTAAATTAATTCAAGTCTATGGCTACGAGTGTGTGAAAAAAATCAGTTCCTACACAAACCATCAAAGTGCCATCTAATTTTTACAGATATATTACTATAATAAACCTAGGAAACTATATTTTATCATTTACATTTTTTTATGCAGTTGTATGAAAACAGACAGCACACGGACATAACACAGACAAAACACGGACACATGAGTATCATCCAGAAAAGGCAGACAAATTTATTTTCCTAAATTTTATCAGATTTTCATCCATCTGCAGCCGTCCTTGGGCTAATGGGAAGAGTCCTCCACCTAAGGCTGGTTTCACATTTGCATTTTTGCCGCTGCGTTTTAGCGCAAAAAAACGCATGTGTTTTTTTTCTATATTTAACATTAAAAACGCATGCTTTTTTTGTATGCGTTTTGCCGCATGCGTCTTTTCTATGCTTGCGTTTGGTTGCAGAAATGCAACATGTAGTAATTTCTAGAGGCATTTTTTTGCCGCAAAAAAACGTATTGCTGTCTATGTAAACGCATGCGTTTTTAAGCACATGCGTTTGGTTGCGTTTAAAACGCATGCGTTTCAATAGAAAAAAACAAGGATACACACTGATAAGCCACCCCTCACCATCAAGGTGATAAAGGGATCCAAACCCTAACCCTACCCCTAACCCTAAAGCCGGTAATTCAATTTCCGGCTTTTCATTTCTCCTGCCTAAACCCGACATGATATGAGACATGGTTTACATACAGTAAACCATGTCATATCCCTCTTTTTTTTGCATATTCCACACTACTAATGTTAGTAGTGTGTATGTGCAAAATTTCGGCGCTGTAGCTATTAAATTTAAGGGTTAAATCACGGAAAAAATTGGCGTGGGCTCCCGCGCAATTTTCTCCGCCAGAGTGGTAAAGCCAGTGACAGAGGGCACATATTAATAGCCTAGAGAGGGTCCATGGTTATTGGCCCCCCCTGGCTACAAACATCTGCCCCCAGCCACCCCAGAAAAGGCACATCTGGAAGATGCGCCTATTCTGGCAGTTGGCCACTCTCTTCCCACTCCCGTGTAGTGGTGGGATATGGGGTAATGAAGGGTTAATGTCACCTTGCTATTGTAAGGTGACATTAAGCCAGATTAATAATGGAGAGGCGTCAATTATGACACCTATCCATTATTAATCCAATTGTATGAAATGGTTAAAAAAAACACACACACAATATTGCAAAGTATTTTAATGAAATTAACACAAAGGTTGTAATATTTTATTGCTCTCTCAATCCACCTGAAGACCTTCGTTCTGTAACAATAGCTCTGCTATAATGCAGCTGTGCTCGTGCCTGTAAAACCCCGGGGAAAGAAGATAATGTAGGTCAGTAACCTTTAGTTACCTTCAGTTGCGGTGATGCGCCCTCTGCTGGATGTCCTCATATGATGTCGAGCGTGAGAAAAAGTTCCCAGGCTCCAGTTCATGAGGACATCCAGCAGAGGGCACATCACCGCGACTGAAGGTAACTAAAGGTTATTGACCTACATTATCTTCTTTCCCCGGGGTTTTACAGGCACGAGACAGGCTGCATTATAGCAGAGCTCCTGCCTGTAAAATATTTTAACCCCTTCAGATGGATTTACATCGTGGGAAGTTACAGATCTACGGAAGGTATGTATATTGTTGGTTTATTATTTTTAATTTGTTACAGAACGAAGGTCTTCAGGTGGATTGAGAGAGCAATAAAATATTACATCAACCTGTGTGTTTATTTCATTAAAATACTTTGCAATATTGTGTGTGTGTTTTTTTTAACCATTTCACACAATTGGATTAATAATGGATAGGTGTCATAATTGACGCCTCTCCATTATTAATCTGGCTTAATGTCACCTTACAATAGCAAGGTGACATTAACCCTTCATTACCCCATATCCCACCGCTAGACGGGAGTGGGAAGAGAGTGGCCAAGTGCCAGAATAGGCGCATCTTCCAGATGTGCCTTTTCTGGGGTGGCTGAAGGCAGATGTTTTTAGCCAGGGGGGGGGGGGGGGGGGGGGGGCAATAACCATGGACCCTCTCTCCAAGCTAATAATATCTGCCCTCAGTCACTGGCTTTACCACTCTGGCGGAGAAAATTGCGCGGGAGCCCACGCCAATTTTTTCCGCGATTTAACCCTTAAATTTAATAGCTACAGCGCCAAAATTTTGCACATACACACTACTAACATTAGTAGTGTGGAATATGCAAAAAAAAGGGGGATGTGACATGGTTTACTGTATGTAAACCATGTGTCATATTCATGTCGGGTTTAGGCAGGAGAAATGAAAAGCGGCAATTGAATTACCGGCTTTTGTGATATATCGCGCTGAAGTAAATATAGCTTTTTCTATTTATATTGGGTTTTCTAGTTGATTTTGATGATTGGCAGCTGTCACACACTTCTCAGCATGCGTTTTAAAAACGTAAACGCAGGAACGCATGTAAACGCGTGTTTAAACGCCGCTTTTTTTACCGCATGAGAACAACGCATGCGTCTAAAAAATGCAGCGTTTGCACGCGTTTTTTCAACAGCTGCGTTTGCGTTTTAAGCGCTGCGTTTTTAAACGCAAATGTGAAACTAGCCTAAGGCTGTTCATTAGTGTTGTATCTTATATACCCTTGAAATTTGAATTTTAGCCTGGGAAACGCATGTTACATAAATATTTGGGTCCCATCAAAGAAAGGTACGCCATTGTCGCGACTAATAGGATCACATGAACTGGCTAATTTATGAGAGAAGTACCTTCATTTTATAAGTATATTCTATATATCAGTAATCTAATATATGAAGCTGAATGTGTGTGTGTGTGTGTGTGTGTGTGTATGTCTGGGATTGGCATCTGCACCGTCGCAGCTACATCCACAAAATTTTGCACAGTCACACGTCTGGACCCCGAGAGCGTCATAGGCTATGTCGTGAGGCAAAATTTTAACCCCGCGCGTTCCAATTCACCAAACAATTTTGCCCCTATCTACATAATAGGGAAAAAGTGAAAGGAAAAGTGTGGGAGGCAAATTGACAGCCAGGTGGAGATGGCATACAGGTATATACTATATACAGGGGAGATGATATACACGTATATACTACATACAGGATGAGATGACATACAGGTATATACTATATACAGGGGAGATGACATACACGTATATACTATATTACAGGAGGAGATGACATACAGCTATATATTATATATAGGAGGAGATGACATACAGGTACATACTATATACAGGGGAGATGACATACAGATATATACTATATACAGAGGAGATGACATACAGGTATATACTATATACAGGGAGATGACTTACAGGTATATACTATATACAGGAGATGACATACAGGTATATACTATATACAGGGGAGATTACATACAGGTATATACTATATACAGGGAAGATGACATACAGGTATATACTATATACAGGGAAGATGACATACAGGTATATACTATATACAGGAGATGACATACAGGTATATACTATACACAGGAGATGACATACAGATATATACTATATACAGGGGAGATGACGTACAGGTATATACAGGAGATGACATACAAGTATATGCTATATACAGGATAGATGACATACAGGTATATACTATATACAGGAGGTGACATACAGGAATATACCGTATTTTTCCGACCATAAGGCACACTTTTTTTCCTCCAAATTTGGGAGGAAAGTGTGGGTGCGTCTTATGGTAGGGATGTAGCATGTGGGGAGGGGGGCAGCAGGGAGTGGGATTGCACTGTTATCCCACTTCAGGAGGCAGAAAAATGTCCCCGCTGCCTGGAATCAGTGCTGGGGAAACCATGTGGTCCCGATGATTAAGTGCAGTGAATATTCATTAGCTGCTTCCCCACCCACCTATCAGCTGAGAGGTGAGCAGGGAGCAGCAAATGGAATGTATAGATAAATGGAGGGCACCGCACAATATATCAAAAGAGAGGAAGGTTCACCATGGGCTTGTAATTAAGTATGAAAAAACACAAGAAAAGGGAGCAGTAAATGAATACTCCACTTAAGCAGTGACACACATGGTTTCCTCAGCGCTGGATTCCTGCAGCAGTTGGGGAGATCTGTGTGTACGGGGGAGGAGGAGGCAGCAGCAGCAGGGGCCTGGGGAGAGGAGATCGCTGCATACCTGCCTGGGCTGGACGCTGAGTGCTGTGCACAAGGAGGACCTGTGTGATGTCAGAAGTGGGCGGGCTGGAGCATCACATGGCAGCTAAGAACCCTCCCTCTTCTTGACATCATCACAGGTCCTTCAGACTCCCCACTAGAATATGCAGGCTTCCTCTTATAACCTGTGCTGTGGAAAGGCAACAAGAGGGATGGCTCTGTGTGTGCAGCCATGGGATGCTTTTACCTCACCCCAGTGGCTGGCTGGCTGCCACAATTAAGAGGGTAGGCTTTACAAACCACAATAAAGCACTCTGCCACTCCTTTGGTGAACTATAACTCCCAGCATGTCATAGGATCTGCAGGACATGCTGGGAGTTATAGTTCTCCCATGGGATTTTAAAGCAGCACTCCAGTGTTATTTTGCAGTGCTGGAGTGGTGCTTTCAATATAAGCCCTGTGCCCCCATTCCTATATTCACCCTCCAGCATCTTCATATAGTACTTCACAGACACCACACTGGTCCCGCAGCTTCCAACATAACAACATACTATTATATATAATAACACCACATATAATATTATGTTATCTATGTTATTAAATATTTTACCACTTTTCTACTTCAAATATTTTTTTCCCTATTTTCCTCCTCTAAAACCTGGGTGAGCCTTATAGTCCGGTGCGTCTTATAGTCCGAAAAATACGGTACTATATACAGGAGATGACATACAGGTATATACTATATACAGGAGATGACATACAGGTATATGCTATATACAGGACAGATGACATACAGGTATATACTATATACAGGAGATGACATACAGGTATATACTTTATACAGGGGAGATGACATACAGCTATATATTATGTACAGGAGGAGATGACATACAGGTATATACTATATACAGGGGAGATGACATACAGGTATATACTATATACAGGGGAGATGACTTATAGGTATTTACTATACAGGAGATGACATACAGGTATATACTAGAGATGACATACAGGTATATACTATATACAGGGAAGATGACATACAGGTATATACTATATACAGGAGATGACATACAGGTATATACTATATACAGGAGACGACATACAGGTATATACTATATACAGGGGAGATGATGTACAGGTATATACAGGAGATGACATACAAATATATCCTATATACAGGATAGATGACATACAGGTATATACTATATACAGGAGGTGACATACAGGTATATACTATATACAGGGGGATGACATACAGGTATATACTATATACAGGGGAGATGACACACAGGTATATACTATATACAGGAGGTGACATACAGGTATATACTATATACAGGAGGAGATGACTTACAGATATATACTATATACAGGAGGAGATGACATACAGGTATATACTATATACAGGAGCAGATGACATACAGGTATATACTGAGGGGAAAATAAGAGGTGTGAGGTGAAAATGAAGAGGTGTGAGTGCAAAAGGAGAGGAGGGGAAAATAGTGGAGTGATTGGAAAAAGACAGGTGTGAGGTCAAAATCACAGGTGTTAGGGGGGGAAATGAGAGAAGTGAGGGGAGAAAATGAGAGGTGTGGGGGAAAATGAGAGACGTGAGGGGGAAAATGAGAGGCGTGATGGGAAAATGAGAGAAGTGAGGTGCTATAACTAACAGTTAGTTACTATGCCTGGGCAACGCCGGGATCTTCAGCTAGTGCAGTATAAATTTCACATATTCTATGTTTGCATTCATCTCAGTGCTTTCAGATTGCTGCTGTATTCTTTGGCTTGTATATTATGCAGTCACAGAAGTTTGCACCTGTTCATATTTGCTTTATTCTCTTCAAAGATGCTCATATATTACCTGTTTTTTCTGAGGCAAATCAATTCTCTTTTTCTTTAATTCATTTTGCAAGAGCGTTTCTTTGGCCTTGGCTTCTTCTGACTGACCTTATAAACAAGAATGTAAAAAGACAACATTTTAAATCACATTGCCTCTAACTTACCGTAAATATTTGTTTTTTGTAGTGAGGACAATGCCTTGTCCATCTTGCCATCTCATACTCCAAGCATATTGTACCTGTATATCACATTTTTCTTGTACAGGAATATACAATGTTTGGCCTGAGGGTGACTATGCTAAATTTAATCACGCTAGTTCTACATTAAAACATAAAGGGGTATTCTGATCTGACAATATTTGCCATAAATGTCTGATAGGAAAGGAGTCCTATTTCCATGACTTTCATTAATCTGGGAAATGGGGTCCCCTGCTATTTGACCCTTAAGAGAAGACTAGTAACAGTGGTCACACGCCAACCATGCATTTCCCATCTCTCAAATTGCAATTAAAGTGCCTTATCCACTCACAAACATCTCTCCTTCTCTGTATCACTGAACAGAGAAATGTCCCAAATATAGGAGTGCCAATGGTTGTGTACCCCTTTCTCTAGCACATAATCTTTGCAGGTTTTCATTCTCATTACTTAGAAAAACTGTTGCCTAGATAAGACACTTTTGCAGTTTTAACATGTGTTATCATCTATGTCCACACACATACGGTATAGTGTGGTACTGCAATGGATGTGTACCTTATACATTATGCAGAAAGCCACTGGTTGTATCTAGCAAGAATGATTTTAAATTTAATCTGTATATGCAAAATGTGCACGAAACAGATTTTAAAACTTACTTGTCATTTCTTTGATCAGCTGTTTTGTTGCATCAAATAGGCATCTATAAGTTTTAATAGATTCCACTAACTTGTCTTTCTCCTTCGTAAGCTGCGCCATCTGCTGCTGCTTTTTAAAATCTAGAGAATAAAGTGCATGGTTAGCAGCACTTTAAGAGTTAGAAAACATTAAAAAAGACCTATTATACTATTCAATCTACCATCTTCACCCTTTAAAAGGGTTGTCCACATTTGGGGACAATTTCTTTTTTTTCTTACTTAAATACATGCAACAGTTCAATAAATGACTGATGATGGCGGAACATGTGACCAGACCTATTGTTCACTTTCCTTCAATAGAAAAACAGATTTCTGATGTGAGGTTTTCTATTGCAGGAGGCTGATGGACAGGTCAGGTCACATGTTCCTCCTTCAGCATCCACTGTATGGATTAAAGAGCTGTGCAGTCTGAGGATAGCTGCACTAACAACACCAGGAGAACCATCATACCGAATTTATTTTACTCACTTATATAGCGCCATTAATTCCACAGCGCTTTACATACATTATTATCACTGTTCCCATACACAATCTAAATTCCCTATCAGTATGTCTTTGGAATGTGGGAGGAAACCGGAGAACCCAGCGGAAACCCATGCATACACAGAGAGAACATACAAACTCCTTGTAGATGTGGTCCTTGGTGGGATTTGAACCCAGGACCCTAGCGCTGCGAGGCTGGTAACCACTGGGTCACCGTGCTGTCCGATATAATAGTAAGTGCCACAAAATCATGTCCCCAATATAAAATAAAGATAATGTGGCCGACCCCGGTAACACATTTTGCAGCCAGCAATAGACAGTGTAATACAGCGGCTATAGGAAGCAAACTGTGCAACATTTGTAATGAAATGCAATTGAAAAAAATGATTTTTGTCCCTAAATGAGTACAGTTTGAGTAATAAAAAAAATATTGTGTTGCTGTGATCACACCGACCTGAAGAATAAATTTGTCTCATCGGTGTAAAAAAATAAATATAACCAATTCTTTACTGGATACTGATTTGTTCATTCAGCCTCCCAAAGATCGTAGTAAGGCTTGGCTCACATTTATCCTCCGCTCTGTGCCGAGCACTTACACCGTGATTTTCATGTAAATCTTTGAAAATACGTGATTCAGACAGAACCCCCGGAGGAAGATTCCCTATAATGAGGCAGATGAAGACACTGTACACTGTACTGTGAACTCTGTCTGACCTGTGGTCTGGCAGTATCGGTCTTTTTAGGCATGCATAAAAACACGGTCGGCCACGGTTTTGTGCACTTCTGAAAAGAAGGACAACTTTGAACAGAGGCCAGATGGAGACCAAAGTAATTCTCCTGCCTCATTATGGAGAAAGGCTCCCTTGGGGTTTCACCTGAATCACATCACGTCACGTCACGGAGATTTAGATGCAAACTCCAATGTAAGTGCTTAGCATAGAGCGCCATATAAATGTGATCCCAAACGTTATAAAATGTTACCAATAAAAGCTTCAACTCAATGCAAAAAAAAAAAAGCAAGTCCCCGCTCAGCTCCGTCACCTGTTAACGGAAATATAGGGGGCTTGCACGTTACTGGTAGTACAAGGGCTTAGTAAAAACGCTATAGTTCCTCTCCCCCAAAAATAATTCTGCGCACCCAAAGACTTCTGAGCCCCACAGGGTGCCTAAACCACATTTAGTGTCCACATGATTGGCATTTCTGTAGCGATGAGAGCCCGCCTAGTTTACGGGTGTTTGTCTCCAGAAGCATGAGCTGGACATAACGTACTGATCACTGCAACATACAGGTTACTACAATGGTAGTTTGCAATTTTCACTCAAACCAGTGCAGCACTGTAATATGGTGCTTCTTCTGAGCTTTGCACTTGTGGCTCAAATGTAGTTTTAGACCACTTATGGGGTTATAGCTGTACTCAAGAAATTACTACTGTACATGATAAATTGTACTGTTCGTTTTCTCCTATTACCCCTTTTGAAAATTGCTAACTTGGGTTCAAAGCAACATTTTAGTGGAAAAAAATACTAATATTTAATTTACTCAGCCCAATGTTATACAAGTTTTTTTCACCTGACGGTTAAAAAGAAGGATTTGTGGTACTTGCCGTAAAATCCCTTTCTTGAAGCCTTCATTGTGGGACACAGGTAACCATGGGTGTGTGCTATTGTCGCTAGGATGCCGACACTAGGCAAAAAAATAATTATTTCCTCCTCAGCAGTAGACACCCACCGACTAGTTTGTCAATTAGTACAAAAGCGGTAGGAGAAGCAACTATAACACAACTATCAACAAGCCCAAGAAAAGGCACTTGGGCCCAAACCAGGGAGGGTGCTGTGTCCCCCAATGAAGGCTCCAGGAAAGATTTTACGGTGAGTACCAAAAATCCTTCTTTCTTTATCGCTTCATTGGGGGACACAGGTAACCATGGGATGTCCTAAACAGGGAAAAAGAATAAGTAGGACAAGTTAAGACGGACAGCGGGCGACCGCCACCTGCAGCATCTTTCTGCCCAAGCCAGTAACAGGCCGAGGCATGGGCATGAACCCTGTAGCACCTCACAAAAGTGTGCAAAGATAACAAGGTCGCGGCTTTGCAAATCTGAGAAGCAGAGGCCTGGTGTCGAACGACCCAGGAGTCCTGAACCGCCTGGCAGGAGGGAGCCCTTACCCCCATAAGAGGATGTTTGTCCTTAACACGATATGCCTCCAGTATTGCTGAGCGAATCCAGCGGGCGATGGTGGATTTGTAAGCTGCAAGACCTCTACGATGACACTCAGGGATGACAAACAAGGTGTCCGACTGTCAAAAGGAAGTGGTTCTTGAGAGGTAGAAGTGAAAGGCTGTGACCAAGTTCAGCTTGTTGAGAGACGTTTCCAGAAGATAGACTGGAGAAGGACAGAGATATGGTAGGACAATCTCCTCATTAATGTGGAAGGAAGAAACCACTTAGGCAGGAAGGAGGGAACAGGCCTGAGCACCACTGTATTGCTGTAGAATGAGGAACGGGGGCGCAGCAAGAGAGCGCTGTGATGTGATGGCTACCAAAAAGGCAACCTTACATGAAAGGAGGGAAAGTGGAATGTCCTGAATGGTTATGAAAGGAGATTCCTGAAGAACGCCAAGGACAAGAATAAAGGGAGTCTGTCACCCCTTTTTTTCGGGTGACAGACAGTACCTTTCATATCCCCCACCTTTGCTGAGAAAATACCTTTGTAATCCCTCTGTTGTCCTATGTAAATTACCCCAGACCGGTTCGATGGGCGGGGCCTATTTGCCGTCTCTCCCCTCACTCCTCGGCGTGCTGGACGTAACGAGATCTGTGAATAGCACAGATCCCGTACAGTTTCTGTGCGTACGCACTGAATTGGCCTCTAGCGCCTGCGCAGTATGCTTTGACTAACTGTGGGCAAAGCATGAAATCATTATTGCGCATGCGCAATAATGAGTTGTATGCTTTGCCCACTGTTGGGCAAAACATACTGCGCACGTGTTAGAGGCCACTTCAATGTGCAGGCGCAGGAAAACAACGCCAACACAGGAAAGAAGAAAAATTAATGCGTAGAGCAAGGCAGGAGGTGGGGAGAAAAAGGCGAATAGGCCCCGCCCATCGGACCATGGTAATTTACATAGGACCAGGGAGAGATTACAAAATTTCTCAGCAAAGGTGGGGAATCGGGGGATATCAAAGGTACTGCTGTAATGCAGAGCTCATGCACAATTGAACCATATTTTTATCTCAAATCGAAAAAAAGGGTGACAGATTCCCTTTAAGATCACACGGCTCTCCTGGAGGACGATACAGGGGTGCTAGACAAGCGATTTGCTGAAGTGAGGTCCTGCCCTGGGGGGTGAGATGTTAAATTTTGCTAAAAAAGAACTAAAAGTGTGGAGACCTGCCCCTTAAGGGAGCTGAGGGCAATACCGGAGTCAAGGCCTGACTGTGGAAAAGCTAGTACAGATGAAAGGGAAAATGACATAGGAGCAGAATTGTTGTCTTCGCTCCAACAAAAGAAAGCCTTCCAATACCTATGCTAAATGTGGGAGGACGCAGGTTTTCTCGCACTTATCGTTCTCTGAATGACCTGAGGGGCGAAACCAGCTTCCCTCAGAATGCTAGCCTCAATAGCCATGCCATTAAATTCAGAGACCGAGAATTCTGTTGGAAGAGGGGCCCTTGTGAGAGTAAGTCTGAATGGTCTGGAAGCCTAAAGGGAATGTCCGCGAGCAGATTTACTAAAGGCCCCGTCTCACATAGCGAGATCGCTAGCGAGATCGCTGCTGAGTCACAAGTTTTGTGACGCAACAGCGACCTCCATAGCGATCTCGCTATGTGTGACACGTACCAGCGATCAGGCCCCTGCTGCGAGATCGCTGGTCGTGTCGGAATGGCCTGGACCTTTTTTTGGTCGTTGAGGCCCCGCTGACATTGCTGAATCGGTGTGTGTGACACCGATCCAGCGATGTCTTCACTGGTAACCAGGGTAAACATCGGGTTACTAAGCGCAGGGCCGCGCTTAGTAACCCGATGTTTACACCCTGGTTACCAGCGTAAATGTAAAAAAAAACAAACAGTACATACTCGCCTTTCGGTGTCCAGGTCCCTTGCCGTCTGCTTCCTGCTCTCACTGACTGCCGGCCGTACAGTGAGAAGTGAGAGCACAGCAGTGACGTCACCGCTGCGCTCTGCTCTCACTGTACGGCGGCTCAGTCAGAGCAGGAAGCAGACGGCAAGGGACCTGGACACCGAAAGGCGAGTATGTAGTGTTTGTTTTTTTTGGTAACCAGGGTAAACATCGGGTTACTAAGCGCGGCCCTGCGCTTAGTAACCCGATGTTTACCCTGGTTACCCGGGTGCTGCAGGGGGACTTCGGCATCGTTGAAGACAGTTTCAACGATGCCGAAGTCGTTCCCCTGATCGTTGGTCGCTGGAGAGAGCTGTCTGTGTGACAGCTCCCCAGCGACCACACAGCGACTTACCAACGATCACGGCCAGGTCATATCGCTGGTCGTGATCGTTGGTAAATCGCTTAGTGAGACGGGGCCTTAACTCCACGTACCAGGCCCTTCTGGACTAATCTGGAGCTACCAGGATTATTAGAGGATCGCGGGACCTGGCTACGAAATGATGCACCTTGCGGTTCATTCGAGAGGCCATTAGGTCAACGTCTGGAGTGCCCCATCTCTGACAAATCTGATTTAAGATGGTAGTGTTGAGGGAGCACTCGTCGGCTCAGAAAGTCGGAGGCCCAATTATCCACCCCCGGAATGTGAACTGTTGATATAGCTGCTACGTGGCGTTCTGCCCAAAAAAGGATCCTTAACACCTCTCATGACAGACCTGCGGCCCATCCTTCCCTGGTGATTTATATATGCCGCAGCTGTGGCGCCGCCTGACTGTATGTGAACTAGATGACATCCTTTTTCAGGACCACAAAGAGGTCAGAGTAAAACTCTGAAAAGCTTTTGTGAAAGGGAACAGGTACGATTAACCCTGTCCGAAAGAGGGAGGAGATGGCTTGAAAGAAACCTGGGACTTGAGCTGTGAGCAGTGGAGGGCAGGACTGGAAAATTTGATCTTGTAACCTAAGGTCACAATCTCTCTGACCCAGGCATTGTGGACCACCATGCGTCCTCGGAAGAGAAGTAGCCTCCCCGCCACCCTGGGAGAAATCAAGGCGGGAGTGGCCCTTCATGCAGAAGAAAACCTGTTGGAGCGGGATCCTGACGGTTTGGAGGAATGGCTCCTTGAATGCCAGTGAGGGGTTGGCTTGAATACCAGCTTCTTCCTCTCCCGCTGAGCAGGAGAGCGGTCCCGCTGAAGGAGGCCCCGGGAGGTGAAAAGGGGTGAAAGGAACAAAACTGAAAAGAACTTCTCCTGGTAAAGGGGCGTTTTGGCTTAGGCTGAGGAAGGGAAGTGCTCTTACCACCAGTGGCGACTAAAATGATCTGGTCCAGCTTGGACCCAAAGAGTCTAGAACCGTGGAAATGAAGGTTGGTAAGGGACTTTTTGGAGAGAGGGTCTGTGTTCCAAGTCTTCAGCCAAAGAATCCTCAGTATGGCAATGATATTACACTCATGACCCGAGCTGAACAACTGGCGTTGCCCAGGGAGGCGGTCAGTAGATATTTCCCTGCGAGAGCAATCTGATCCACAAGGTCAGCTAGCTTGTCAGGATAGGAGTACATTAAAATCCCGTCGGAGAAGTTTAGCCCAGACGAAGACAGTCTTGGCTACCCAGGTGGAAGCGAAAACGGGATATAGAGATGCGCCAGCAACTTCAAAGGCTGACTTAGCCAGGGATTCTATCTGCCTGTCAGTAGATTCCTTAAGGGAGGTTCCGGCTGGAAGAGATGGAACTGTCTTGGAGGACAGAAGGGAGACCACCAGATCAATGGCTGGCAACTGACCATTTGGTGATGAGATCCAGATTAAAGGGGCACAAAATAGCCAGTTGTTTCCTACCAGGGAAACGCTTTTATGGATGTTCCCATTGCTTTTTAAAGATTGCATCAAACTCCTCGTGATTAGAAAACAACAGAGAAGGACATTTTACTTTCTTAAAGGAGACGGATTGATCCTGGGGAAAATCTCAACCTCTTTAATATGAAAAGATCTGATTAATGGCCAGAATGAGGCTGTCAACCATATCCTGTAGTTTGGAGTTCTTGTTTGGATCAGAATCTGACTGGTATTACTGATTGGACCCCGGAGCCCCTCGGAAGAGGAGGTGTGGGACATAGAGGGCATCCTGGAGGATGTAGATTAACCCGCAGAGCTGGAAGAGGAACTGGAGTGATGCAGACATAGTGGAAGGGCTGCAAGTCTGGCAGAAAGTCGAGAACTGACCTGAGGGCCACTTTTGCAGAGGACAAAGGCGTAGTGGACTATAATAGGAGTGAGACGGGAATGGGCCTCCCTGAGATTGGGCACAAGTAAGGGTTTAGGGATACTGCTGAGAAGGGCCAAGTCCCTGAAGGAAGGGGGAACAACCAGTCTTGACTGGGCCTACCCGATAGAGTCGTTGCTGTAGCTGCTTAGGCTGCTATGTCCCCCAGATCCTGCAGCAGGCACAGTGTCCCCAGGGCAGATGTTGGATGCGGATAATGTGCTGTGTGCCTTAGAACTGGAAGGGGGAGGGGCATTGGATAGGACGCCCCTGGAGATAAGCCGGCAGCTCCAACAGGCCTGAGATGCCTTGTGAAATGGGGACTGGCCCGTTGATTGGCCATCCCATCGAGGGAGAGGTCTGGCCTAAGGGAAGAAGCGCTGTGACTGGATGTCAAAAGTGCATGAAGGATTGTGCGCCAACAGTGACGTACATTGGAGTGGGGCATAGCTCGGGCATCAGGAAGGGAAGGAGAGAAGGACTCCATCATTGGACAAAAGGTGTGCTCGCTGAGAGGTGCACTCTGATTGGCCAGGGAGCTGGTAAGAGGCATGGCTAAGTGGTGCCAGGAGAAGGCCCAAAGCCGGGGACTAAATTAACAGAGGGGCCTGGATATAGCCCACGACGCATCCGTGCCAGCTGTAACAGGACCAAAACATGGCGGTGCACCGGCACCGATACTCTGGGAAGGAGCACAGGACACACCTTAAAGAGAGTCCCAAATCCTTCTTGCTCCCAAGGATGACGTCAGGATCTCCCGAAGAACAGGTTGTTACTGGAATAAAGCATCCTCCTTCCTGGGTGCTGCAGAAGACCGTGTCAACCCTTAAAAAGGGGGGAAGGTCACAGACAAGTGACCACAGTCTTCCTCCCGGCCTGTTCTGAGGAGAGGGCTGGAGTGAGAAAAAGTCCTAGGACCACCCACCAGGAATTACCCTGAACCACCATGAAGTGACAGGTAATTAGGTCCTGGCCTGCGGGTCCGAGAGTGGCTGATGTGGGTGACACCACACTGCTCTCTCGGTCGCACGAGTGCGGGAAAACAGGATGAGAAATTACACCCAGTTAAACTGAAGAAGGAAACCTGAAAGACAAAGGAAAAAGATTAATAAAAACAACATGTGACCTGAAAAGGAAAAGACAGATATGGGACCAGATCCAGGTCTACCTCCTACAGACACTAAGCTTAAACCGATAAGCTTTGTGCCTGTCGGTGGGTGTATACTGCTGAGACGGAGCTAATTATTGTTTTGCCTATTGTCAGCCTCCTAGCGACAGCAGCACACACCCATGGTTACCTGTGTCCACCAATAAATTGATAAAGAAATACCCACCGCTCCCCAAGATCCCTTGAGAGGTGTAATTTACAAAATGTGATCACTTGTGGGGGTTTCTGCTTTTTTTGGCGTGTCAAGGACTCTTCAAGTGTGACATAGCATCCGCAACGTATTCCAGCCAAAATAGCGCTCATTGCCTTTCCAGCCCTGCCGTGTGACCAAGCAGTAATTTTCCAACAAATATAGGGCATTGGTGTACTCTGGAAAAATTGCACAATACATTTTGGCATCCATTTTTTAAGGCTCTACATTATAATATTTGAAGCCCCTGAGGGTTCAAGGTGCTCACTAACATTTAGATACATTCCTTGAGGGGTTTAGTTTTCAAAATGGGGTCATTTGTGAGGGGTTTTTACTGTTTACGCACATCAGGGGCTCTCTAAATGTGACAGTGCCCGCTATCGATTCCAGCCAATTTTGTATTTCAAAACTCAAATGCCTCGCCTTCCCTTCCGAGCTCTGCCGTGTGCCCAAACAGTATTTTCCCCCTACATACAGCTCTGGCAAAAGTTAAGAGACCACCGCACAGTTTTATAAAAATCAGCTTCTCTACTTGTCTGACAACCATTCCATTCCAGTGTCATTTGAATTCCAAAAAACTAAGGAAAATTGATTTAACTAAGGTCAGAAAAAATTAAGAGAACAAAAACAAATAACTTTATATCCTAATGATATTCTAGATAAATTGTTATTTTTATTTATACCTTTAAAACCATGAAAACAGCCACAGACAACAAAACAGACAACCGTGCTGCCTATATACACCCCTATCACAGTGGCCTAATGGGTACTGCCTGTTAGCGGAGGGCGGCACCCTATATCACAACACGAGATTGGCGCCCCCACTCAACGTCGGCTATCCCTGAATCTCCTACGCGCACCCTGAGCTAGTGTCTCATTTGGGCCATCATATATACACCACAAGGAGAATTAGAAGGAGATAGGCATTGTCAGAAGCTGATGTTGACTGATGTACATCAAATGAATAGCTGTGACAGGATGGAAGACGTGGAGGACAAAAAGTGCAAAAGTGCTCGAGAACATAAACAGCCTCACTATGCAGTTCCCTGCTGATAACGAGTCCTGCCTGGCTGTGGGGGTTGGCACCCTACTGTTCAGCGGATATGGCGCCCCCACTCGGCGACGGCTGACCCTTGGAGACTCTGTGGACAACTATATTCTCATTGAACATGTTAAATGATAGGCTCCAGGCTGGTAGCCATGTCATAGATGTAAGGCAGATATAACCTCAAGTAACCCCCAGTCAAACACGTGGCAGCATCCACATATCAGAGCCTCCTGATGATCTGAATAGGTGAAACGCGTTGAGGCGTGTTTGAGTATCATATACGATGAGTATCTTTCCTCACTTGCTGTTATCACTTGTGTATATATATATATATATATATATATATATATATATATATATATATATATATATATATATACATATATATATATACACACACACTCACCGGCCACTTTATTAGGTACACCATGCTAGTAACGGGTTGGACCCCCTTTTGCCTTCAGAACTGCCTCAATTCTTCGTGGCATAGATTCAACAAGGTGCTGGAAGCATTCCTCAGAGATTTTGGTCCATATTGACTTGATGGCATCACACAGTTGCCGCAGATTTGTCGGCTGCACATCCCAAAGATGCTCCATACAAGGCAGGATGGATCCATGCTTTCATGTTGTTTACGCCAAATTCTGACCCTACCATCCGAATGTCGCAGCAGAAATCGAGACTCATCAGACCAAGCAACGTTTTTCCAATCTTCTACTGTCCAATTTCGATGAGCTTGTGCAAATTGTAGCCTCAGTTTCCTGTTCTTAGCTGAAAGGAGTGGTACCCGGTGTGGTCTTCTGCTGCTGTAGCCCATCTGCCTCAAAGTTCGACGCACTGTGTGTTCAGAGATGCTCTTAGGCCTACCTTGGTTGTAACGGGTGGCGATTTGAGTCACTGTTGCCTTTCTATCAACACCAGCTGTTAATTAGGGCCGGGCGTTACTTGAGGTTATATCTGTCTTACATCTGTGACATGGCTACCGGCCTGGAGCCTATCATTTACCATATTCAAGAATGCAAGGTTAGCGATATATCCTGCAGCGGTTCGAAAGGAGCCTCTTGAAGAACACCTAGGACCAAATTAAGATCCCATGATTCCAACGACATTTTATATGGAGGTACCATGTGGGCCACCCCCTGAATGAAGGTCTTCACCTGCAATCTGGTAGCTATACTGCGTTGGAATATGATGGATAAAGCAGAAATCTGGCATTTCAGAGAACGAAGAGCTAGACCAGACTCGAGACCAGTCTGGAGAAATTCCAAAATGGAAGGGATTGAAAACACGAGGGAAAGGGGGGTTGGGAACATCCACGGTCCTAGCACCATGAGAAAACAGTCTTCCAAACGCGATGATAAATGCACACTTATGTGGGCTTCCGAGAGCTAATGGTGGAAACCACCTGTTGGGAAAAACCGGCTTTTGCTAGAACCGAGGATTCAACGGCCAAGTCGTTAAAGACAGAGCCCCTGGGTTCTGGTGGTAAATCTGGCCCTGGGAAAGCAGGTCGGGACGATCTGGCAACCTCCAGGGAATGTCGGCGACGAGTTGTACCAGTTCCGCGTATCATGCTCGCTGGGGCCAATCTGGCGCGAATAGAAACACTGGGATCCCCTCCGCTCTGATCTTTCTGATGACCCTCGGAAGTAATGGGAGCGGGGAAAACACATAAGGAAGGAGAAACTGATGCCACGGGAGAACCAGTGCGTCCACCCCGATGGCAACCGTATCGAGAGAGCGGGTAATGAACTGTGGAACCTGTGCATTTAGCCTCGAGGCCATCTGATCGACATCCGGCATCCCTCAGTGATGGCAAATCTGCTGAAAAACTTCCAGATGAAGAGACCATTCTCTCGAGGCGAGACCCTAACAGCTGAGAAAATCTGACGCCCAATTTTCTTCTCCCGGGATGTTGACTGCTGAGATGACCGAGTGATTCCTCTCGACCCATTGGAGAATGTGACTTACTTCGAGCATTGCAAGCTTGCTGCGGTTGTCCCCCTTGACGGTTGATGTTCGCCACAGTCATGGCGTTGTCCGACTGAATCCGGATGGGGCGACCTGCTAGAAGATGAAGAAACCGCTGAAGGGCCAACTTGATTGCTCGTATTTCCAAGAGATTGATCGAGAGACGCGATTCCAGAGCGGACCGGTGTCCCTGGGCCGTGTGATGATGGTAGACCACTCCCCAATGAAGGAGACTGGCGTCCGTGGTCACCACCAGCTAATGTACTGGGAGAAAGGATTTTCCCTGATCCAGAGAAGACCTCACCGTCCACAATCTGTGGGCCTGTCTGACCCGCCGAGACAGCTGGACCTGACGGTCCAGAGAGAATGGGTTCCTGTCCCAGGCTGTCAGAAGCGCATGATGCAGGGGACAGAGGTGTAGCTGGGCGAATGGAACTGCCTCCATGGCCGCGACCATCTTGCCTAGCACTGTCATCCCAAACCGAATGGAGTTAGGGGACAGATAGGGAGAGCATCCAGGCTCCTTGTTGTAACACTATGACTTTTTCTGGAGGAAGGATCACCAAGCCTCGGGAAGTGTCTAGGATCATGTCTAAGAAGGGTATCTGCTGAGCTGGTACCAGCGATGATTTGTCTAAGTTGATCATCCAACCCAGGTGAGAAAGAGTATCCAATGTGATGCTTACGCAGTCTGCGCAGGCCTGAAATGATGGGCGTTTGATTAATAGGTCGACTAGGTATGGTAGAAAAACCATGCCCCAAGAATGAACATGACTGCCGCCATGACCTTGGTGAACACCCTGGAGGCGGTGGCAAGGCAGAAGGGTGTCCGTCGGATACCGCAAGGAGTCATTGCGCGGAGAATCTGTGGGATCTGGATCCCTTGATCTAGACTGTTTTGGCCTGCTTTTCCATGAGGGATTGGGTCCATATAAGACCTGGGAGCCCTTGTCTTTACGTGGAAGACGCCACAAGCCGGAAGAAGCGTACGTAGAAGGCCAGCTCCAGTTGCAGCGAAAAGTCCGGAACTGGATCTGTTGTTGACTCCGAAAAGACTGGATGGGCTTTCGCTGGGGAAGGAATTTACTTTTCCCTCCAGAAGCATCAGAGATAAGTTGATCTAGTTTCTCTCCAAACAGGCGACTGCTCTGGTAAGGCAGAGAGGTTAGGGCCTTTTTTTAAGCTGAATCCGCATGCCACTCTCTGAGCCATAATGCCCTCCTGATGGTGATGGCATTTGCGGCTGCCAACGCAGCGCAATTGGCTGCATCTAGTGAAGCGTGTGCCCCCGGGAAATCTGATTAGCTAGACTTGCTGCCTCAAGAGGGAGGTTACCTTCTTTAATGAATTTAGAAAGGTTCTCTGCCCAAGTGGCTATAGCTTTAGCCAACCATGTCGCAGCAAAGGATGGAGAAGGTGCAGAGACAGGCTTAAAAGACTGACCGAGCAAGATTTTGTCGGCCAATGGGATTTTTAGCCCTTTTGAAGGACATCGCATGATCTGGTATAGCGGAAAGTCTTCCTCCACCTTCAGAGTCTTGTTGACAGCCTCGATAAGGGTATCTACAAACTCCTGATACTCCTGCGAGTCTGGGTCTATGGAGATGTCCGACTCGTATTCTGAGTCGTGTACGCTGCAAACCCCTTCAGAGGGGGAGTGGGAAATGGGACTCACAGACCCCGAAGCACGAGTGTGAGGGGGAGGTGGTATGGGTCAGCTTCCTAGAATCTTGGGCGGATCTTGCTAGGGAACGACCTCTGCTGGCTGACGGTTCCCATACAGAAGGGTAGCTTTCCGCACCAGGTAAAAGGGCGCCCTGACTTGAGGTGAGGTCCTGGAGAGACTCTATTGCTTTGACCAGAGAAGACATAGACTGTGCCAGAGACGTAGCCCACTCAGGGGGACTAGGTCCACTAGGGTCGGCATTAGTGGAGGGCTCCTAGACGCATGCCGGGTCATAGGCTGCGCAGAAAGGGTTATTATGGCCCTGCGGTAATGAAGAATTGCAAGTGGTACATGAGGCAAAAAACACTGTGTATTTTGTTAGCCTTCCTTGCTTTAGGCTGTGACATAGTGTACCCTTGATACCTCACTGTACTCAGGGAAGTGTACTGCAGAGAAGGGGTTAAGCTCAGTTTTGTAGCTTTCCCAGGTCCGATCTCTTATGCCTCCAAGGATGATGTCCCTTGTCTCCGCTTTCTGCCGTTCCTGCCCGCTCTGCTGTGCCAGATACCGCAATTAAAAAATGCAGTCACACACGCGTGTGTGTCCAAGATGGCCACTGAGATTACAGTGGTGCTTCTCGTTTGGTATGAGAAGCGCCTGAAGCACAGAGGGGACCGTGTTATGATCCGGTGGTAGGATCTCAAACTGACCTGACACATATAACCTGGATTTAAGGACAAGTTCTGGGGATGTGGAAGCTATACTGACTGCAATCCTGATCCTATCCATACACACTAAAGGTAGCCGTGGAGCGTTACCTGAAAACCTAGACGCCTCTTCACAGCCTGAGAAACTGACTACCCCTAGAGAGAAAGCAAAGACCTCACTTGCCTCAGAGAAATATCCCCAAAGAATTAGATAGCCCCCCACAAATAATAACGGTGAGTTAAGGGGAAAACACAAACGTAGAGATGAAACAGGTTAAGCAAATGAGGCCCGCTAACACTAGATAGGCAGAAAATAGATAGGTGTCTGTGCGGTCAGTACAAAACTATCAAAAATAAACCACGCAGAGAATACAAGAACCCCCACACCGACTCACGATGTGAGGGGCGCACTCTGCACCCCAGAACTAACCAGCAAGCGAAAAATCACATAAAGCAAGCTGGACTGAACTCAACATATACTGAGAAACATTTTCAAGGAAATAATGAGAAAATGAACAAGCAAACTTAGCTTCTCCTAGCAGGAGACTGGTCACAAGGAATATTCAGGAGAGCTCTGAGTCAGGACTGAATACACCGACAGCAGGCAACAAGTGACGGTCCAGCTGAATTAAATAGGCCCCGCTTAGCAGGAAATCAAACAGCTGAACCCAGCCAAGAAGCCATATCGCTAAAGGCCACCAGAGGGAGCCCAAGAACAAATTCACAACAGTACCCCCCCCCTTAAGGAGGGGTCACCGAACCCTCACCAGGGCTCCCAGGCTGATCAGGACGAGCCAAATGAAAGGCACGAACCAAATCGGCCGCATGGACATCGGAGGCGACAACCCAGGAATTATCCTCCTGACCATAGCCCTTCCACTTAACCAAGTACTGAAGCTTCCGTCTCGAAATACGAGAATCCAAGATCTTCTCCACCACATACTCCAACTCCCCCTCTACCAAGACCGGAGCAGGAGGATCAACAGAAGGGACCACAGGCACCACATATCTCCGCAATAATGACCTATGGAACACATTATGAATGGCAAACGATGTAGGGAGGTCCAAACGAAATGACACAGGGTTGAGGAATTCCAAAATCTTATAAGGACCGATGAAACGAGGCTTGAACTTAGGAGAGGAAACCTTCATCGGGACATAACGAGAAGACAACCATACCAAATCCCCCACACGAAGTCGGGGACCCACACAGCGACGGCGGTTAGCAAAGCGCTGAGCCTTCTCTTGCGACAAGGTCAAATTGTCCACCACATGGTTCCAAATCTGCTGCAACCTATCCACCACAGAATCCACCCCAGGACAGTCAGAAGGCTCAACCTGACCAGAGGAAAAACGAGGATGAAAACCAGAATTGCAAAAGAAAGGTGAAACCAAAGTAGCAGAACTAGCCCGATTATTGAGGGCGAACTCAGCCAATGGCAAAATGGTCACCCAATCATCCTGATCAGCAGAAACAAAACATCTCAAATAAGTTTCCAAGGTCTGATTAGTTTGTTCGGTTTGACCATTCGTCTGAGGATGGAAGGCCGACGAAAAAGACAATTCAATGCCCATCTTAGCACAAAAGGACCGCCAAAATCTGGACACAAACTGGGATCCTCTGTCAGACACAATGTTCTCCGGAATACCATGTAAACGAACCACATTCTGAAAAAACAGTGGCACCAAATCGGAGGAGGAAGGCAGCTTAGGCAAGGGTACTAAATGGACCATTTTAGAAAAACGATCACAAACCACCCAGATGACAGACATCTTCTGAGAGACAGGAAGATCCGAAATAAAATCCATGGAAATATGCGTCCAAGGCCTCTTCGGGACAGGCAAAGGCAAAAGCAATCCACTGGCACGAGAACATGAAGGCTTGGCCCGAGCACAAATCCCACAGGACTGCACAAAGGAACGCACATCCCGCGACAAGGAAGGCCACCAAAAGGACCTCGCCACCAAATCCCTGGTACCAAAAATCCCAGGATGACCCGCCAACACCGAAGAATGCACCTCGGAAATAACTCTACTGGTCCATCTGTCCGGAACAAACAGTCTCTCCGGTGGACAACGGTCAGGTCTATTGGCCTGAAACTCCTGCAACACCCGTCGCAGATCAGGAGAGATGGCAGACAAAATCACCCCCTCTTTGAGGACACCAGTCGGTTCAGAAACTTCCGGGGAGTCAGGTTCAAAACTTCTAGAAAGGGCATCAGCCTTCACGTTTTTCGAACCCATAAGATATGAAACCACAAAATTGAAACGAGAGAAAAACAGCGACCATCGAGCCTGTCTCGGATTCAACCATTTGGCAGACTCGAGATAAGTCAAATTCTTGTGATCCGTCAAGACCACCACACGATGCTTGGCTCCCTCAAGCCAATGTCGCCACTCCTCAAATGCCCACTTCATTGCCAACAACTCTCGATTACCAACATCATAATTCCGCTCGGCAGGCGAAAACTTTCTTGAAAAGAAAGCACATGGTCTCATCACAGAGCTATCAGAGCTTTTCTGCGACAAGACAGCCCCTGCTCCAATCTCAGAAGCATCAACCTCGACCTGAAAGGGAAGAGAGACATCGGGCTGGCGCAAGACAGGAGCCGAAGAAAACCGACATTTCAGCTCCTGAAAGGCCTCCATGGCCGCAGGAGACCAATTCGTCACATCAGAACCCTTCTTGGTCAAATCCGTCAAAGGCTTAACCACACTAGAAAAATTGGTGATGAAGCGACGGTAAAAATTAGCAAAACCCAAGAACTTCTGAAGACTCTTCACAGATGTAGGTTGAGTCCAGTCATGAATAGCCTGGACCTTGACTGGATCCATCTCAATAGTAGAAGGAGAAAAAATAAAACCCAAAAAGGAAACCTTCTGGACTCCGAAGAGACATTTAGAGCCCTTCACAAACAAGGCATTGGCACGCAGGACCTGGAATACCATCATGACCTGCTTCACATGAGACTCCCAATCATCAGAAAAGACCAAAATATCATCCAGGTACACAATCATAAATCTATCCAGATACTCTCGGAAGATGTCGTGCATGAAGGACTGAAACACAGAGGGGGCATTAGAAAGCCCAAAAGGCATCACCAAGTACTCAAAATGGCCTTCGGGCGTATTAAATGCTGTTTTCCATTCATCGCCCTGCTTTATGCGCACAAGATTATACGCTCCTCGAAGATCTATCTTGGTGAACCAACTGGTCCCCCTAATCCGAGCAAACAGGTCGGACAACAGTGGCAAGGGGTACTGAAATTTGACCGTGATGTTATTTAGAAGGCGATAATCTATACAGGGTCTCAGAGAACCATCCTTCTTGGCCACAAAAAAGAACCCCGCACCCAAAGGGGACGAGGACGGGCGAATATGTCCCTTCTCCAAGGACTCCTTTATATAACTCCGCATAGCGGCATGTTCTGGTACAGATAAATTGAAAAGTCGTCCCTTAGGGAACTTACTACCAGGAATCAGATTTATGGCACAATCACAATCCCTATGAGGAGGTAGGGCACTGGATTTGGGCTCATCAAATACATCCTGGTAGTCCGACAAAAATTCAGGGACTTCAGACGGAGTAGAAGAAGCAATTGACACCAAAGGAGCATCGCCGTGAATTCCCTGGCAACCCCAACTTGACACAGACATTGCTTTCCAATCCAGGACTGGATTATGAGCCTGCAGCCATGGCAGATCCAATACGACAACATCATGCAAATTATGTAGCACCAGAAAGTGAATCACCTCCTGATGTGCAGGAGCCATGCACATGGTCACTTGAGTCCAATACTGAGGCTTATTCTCAGCCAATGGTGTAGCATCAATACCCCTCAGTGGAATAGGGAATTGTAAAGGCTCCAAGATAAAACCACAGCGCCTGGCAAATGACAAATCCATCAAATTCAGGGCAGCACCTGAATCCACAAAAGCCATAACTGAGTAAGATGACAGAGAGCAAATCAAAGTAACAGACAAATTGAATTTAGGTTGTACAGTACCAATGGTGACAGACTTAGCGAAATTTTTTATGCGCTTAGAGCATGCTGAGATAACATGAGCAGAATCACCACAGTAAAAGCACAACCCGTTCTGACGTCTGTGGTTTTGCCGTTCAACTCTGGTCAGAATCCTGTCACATTGCATAGGCTCAGGTTTCTGCTCAGAAAATACCGCCAGATGGTGCACAGGTTTGCGCTCCCGCAAATGCCGATCAATCTGAATGGCCAAAGACATTGACTCATTCGGACCCGCAGGCGTGGGGAACCCCACCATAACATCTTTAAGGGCTTCAGAAAGACCCTTTCTGAAAATCGCCGCCAGGGCGCACTCATTCCACTGAGTGAGCACTGACCACTTCCTAAACTTCTGACAATAAACCTCTGCTTCATCCTGACCCTGAGAGAGAGCCAGCAAAACCTTCTCGGCTTGGTCTCCCAGATTTGGTTCCTCATAAAGCACTCCAAGCGCCAGAAAAAACGCATCAACATTTAGCAGTGCAGGATCTCCTGGCGCCAGAGAGAATGCCCAATCTTGAGGGTCGCCACGTAACAAAGAAATAACAATTTTAACTTGCTGAACAGAGTCACCAGATGAGCGAGGTCTCAGAGAAAGGAATATCTTACAATTATTCTTAAAGTTCAAAAACCTAGATCTATCTCCGGAGAACAGCTCAGGAATAGGTATTTTAGGCTCTGACATAGGACTGCGGACTACATAATCCTGAATGCCCTGAACCCTTGCAGTGAGATGATCCACACTAGCAGACAGAATCTGAATGTCCATATCAGTAGCTGCATTCAGAACCACACAGAGATTATGGGGAGGAGAGAGGCAAAACACAGTGCAAAGGAAAAAAAAAAAAAAAATGACCTTAGGATTTCTCTTCTCCCTCTTCTGCTGCATTAACACTTTTGGGCCTGCTGTACTGTTATGATCTGGTGGTAGGATCTCAAACTGACCTGACACATATAACCTGGATTTAAGGACAAGTTCTGGGGATGTGGAAGCTATACTGACCGCAATCCTGATCCTATCCATACACACTAAAGGTAGCCGTGGAGCGTTACCTGAAAACCTAGACGCCTCTTCACAGCCTGAGAAACTGACTACCCCTTGAGAGAAAGCAAAGACCTCACTTGCCTCAGAGAAATATCCCCAAAGAATTAGATAGCCCCCCACAAATAATAACGGTGAGTTAAGGGGAAAACACAAACGTAGAGATGAAACAGGTTAAGCAAATGAGGCCCGCTAACACTAGATAGGCAGAAAATAGATAGGTGTCTGTGCGGTCAGTACAAAACTATCAAAAATAAACCACGCAGAGAATACAAGAACCCCCACACCGACTCACGATGTGAGGGGCGCACTCTGCACCCCAGAACTAACCAGCAAGCGAAAAATCACATAAAGCAAGCTGGACTGAACTCAACATATACTGAGAAACATTTTCAAGGAAATAATGAGAAAATGAACAAGCAAACTTAGCTTCTCCTAGCAGGAGACTGGTCACAAGGAATATTCAGGAGAGCTCTGAGTCAGGACTGAATACACCGACAGCAGGCAACAAGTGACGGTCCAGCTGAATTAAATAGGCCCCGCTTAGCAGGAAATCAAACAGCTGAACCCAGCCAAGAAGCCATATCGCTAAAGGCCACCAGAGGGAGCCCAAGAACAAATTCACAACAGGACCGCCCCTGTGGGCGGAATTAAGGGCAGAGTCGGGCCTAGTCCTGGCAGAAGCCGGGGACTCAATTTAGGGCCGTGGGCGGAGCCGCCCGGGTGGGCAGAGGAAGGAGAGAACCGCGGCCTAGTCTGGCCAGAAGCCGGTGACATCAGGGCCAGCGCGCGATGAGAGGGGAGCGCAGAAGCGGCGAAAATGCCACCGGACATCAGGACACCCCCCCCCAGGGACCAGGACCTACTCTGCGCCCGAGGGGAGCCCTCCTGCTGGATGCTGCGCTTACTCACTGTCAAGTGCTGCAGCGAAGACGTAGCAGAAACCAAAATGTGCTGTGCTTCTCAGGCCACTCAATCCACCATCCCTTTGATAGGGAGGAGGAGAGGGACAGACTGCCTCCTTCCATCATCCGCTTTCAGTCAGTGGTGATGCAGTGAGAGCTGCACGGATGCCAATTGGGGGACTCTGTACATCCCATGGGTTCAATCCCTTGGCATGGGTCAGGGCTATTGTCTGGCTGTAGCCTGGCTCCGGAAGGGGGTACATGGAGGAGACACTCAGTGTTCCCGTCTGTTGGTGGTGTGGGGAGATCGGGACCCTAAGGGAAACTTCGCCCATAAAGCGAGCTCAGGCATGGCAAAGAAACGGTGCAGGAAGGGGTACGGGGAGGCGACACTCCTCCCCGAATCGTCAACAGGCCGGAACGCGATCGGACCTTTGAAGAGGTCGGTCGCCCCTTCGTTTCGGGAAGGAAAAAAAAAAATATATATATATATATATATCTATAAAAAAAATGTAAAAACTAAAATAACGCTGGGGTCTGAATCCCAGACCCAAGTGCCTCCTACGGACACTAAGCAAGAACTGGTTTGATTACAGCCAGCATGAGGGTGTATAATGCAGAGGAGGAGCTAATTTTATTCAAGCTTTCTTAGTGTCCTCCTAGTGGCAGGCAGCATAACACCCATGGTTCTGTATCCCCCAATGAGGCAAAGGAGAAATAATAACTTTATTAAGTAGTTTCACAGGCATGGGAAAATGTGGACATAAAACATTTGAAAAAACATATACAGGTGGTGTATGCAGAGGATGCACCAGATACAATGAGTAAAAAAGATCCCACAATGTTAGACTTTAAAAGGAATGTATACTGAAAGATAAAATCCCTTGGTCGTGGGTATAGATGGAAGGATTATATAAAAATGATAGCGGGATGAGAGGACACCCTGCAATATAGTGTCAGGTATAGGTACAGATTGCTGCTTCAGTGAAAAACTAGTCTAAGAATCAGACTGGTAGGATTATAAAACCATACAGAGATAGCTTGCTGGATAGAAGATCCACGGTAGTGCTGCAGCCAGTGATGTACTGGTAAAGTGTCCTATTACCTGAAAGGTTACACCAGCAGGGGCTCACAGTATCAGTGCGTCCGCCCCACTCTCTCTCTCTCTGTATGGCTATTAACCTACCAGCCTGAGACTTAGCTGCAGCTTTAGTGAAAAACTATTCTATCTGTACCTATACCTGACACCATATTGCAGGGCATTCCCAACATGTCCTCTCATCTCTCTATCATTTTTATAGAAAAATGTTTAGAATTGAGAGTCCTCAGTGGTTGATACCTTTTAATGGCTAACTGAAAAGATGGTAACAAATTGCAAGCTTTCGAGACTACACAGGTCTCTTCATCAGTCTCGAAAGCTTGCAATTTGTTACCATCTTTTCAGTTAGCCATTAGATGGTAACAAATTGCAAGCTTTCGAGACTACACAGGTCTCTTCATCAGTCTCGAAAGCTTGCAATTTGTTACCATCTTTTCAGTTAGCCATTAAAAGGTATCAACCACTGAGGACTCTCAATTCTAAACATTTTTCTATCTACTGGCTAACACGGTACCAAGATATATATCTTTCCTGTATCATTTTTATATAATCCTTCCATCTATACCCACGACCAAGGGATTTTATCTTTCCGTTTATGTTCTTAAGGTATAACACTGTGGGATGTTTTTTTACTCATTGTATCTGGTGTGAGGTGTATGTTTTTTCATATGTTTTATGTCCAAGCTTTCCCATGCCTGTGAAATTATTTAATAAAGTTATTATTTTTTCACTATACAATGGATAGTCGCTTAAGTTCCCCCTCCCTATTCATCTATATATAGCCGATGATCAGTCCTGCTTCTATGTTAGAGGTTCTATGATATAATATATACTATTGACCGTTGGGGTAACATATACTATTATTGCCTTTTGGTGCACACTCCCTCAAACATACCAATGCCTTTCATAATTTGTGTTTATTAGTCTTTAGATTAGCATTATCATATTTTGCTAACTGGTCCTTTTGTTAGGGTTGGAATGATTAAAAAATAACAATGACATATAACATACACTCACCGGCCACTTTATTAGGTACACCATGCTAGTAACGGGTTGGACCCCCTTTTGCCTTCAGAACTGCCTCAATTCTTCGTGGCATAGATTCAACAAGGTGCTGGAAGCATTCCTCAGAGATTTTGGTCCATATTGACTTGATGGCATCACACAGTTGCCGCAGATTTGTCGGCTGCACATCCCAAAGATGCTCCATACAAGGCAGGATGGATCCATGCTTTCATGTTGTTTACGCCAAATTCTGACCCTACCATCCGAATGTCGCAGCAGAAATCGAGACTCATCAGACCAAGCAACGTTTTTCCAATCTTCTACTGTCCAATTTCGATGAGCTTGTGCAAATTGTAGCCTCAGTTTCCTGTTCTTAGCTGAAAGGAGTGGTACCCGGTGTGGTCTTCTGCTGCTGTAGCCCATCTGCCTCAAAGTTCGACGCACTGTGCGTTCAGAGATGCTCTTAGGCCTACCTTGGTTGTAACGGGTGGCGATTTGAGTCACTGTTGCCTTTCTATCAGCTCGAACCAGTCTGCCCATTCTCCTCTGACCTCTGGCATCAACAAGGCATTTCCGCCCACAGAACTGCCGCTCACTGGATTTTTTTTCTTTTTCGGACCATTCTCTGTAAACCCTAGAGATGGTTGTGCGTGAAAATCCCAGTAGATCAGCAGTTTCTGAAATACTCAGACCAGCCCTTCTGGCACCAACAACCATGCCACGTTAAAAGGCACTCAAATCACCTTTCTTCCCCATACTGATGCTCGGTTTGAACTGCAGGAGATTGTCTTGACCATGTCTACATGCCTAAATGCACTGAGTTGCCGCCATGTGATTGGCTGATTAGAAATTAAGTGTTAACAAGAAGTTGGACAGGTGTACCTAATAAAGTGGCCAGTGAGTGTATAGTGCAAGCCATAGCCTGTAAATATTGTAAACATGCAATTAAAAAAAGCTATATAAAATGTTTCTTATTACCATTGTAAAACAAGAATGGAAGGAAATAGGGCTCTATATCCACCGGTTCCATAGTTTGACGAACAAGTGAAAACTTAATCTTATATTCTGTACTGTCCGTTCCTGGGCTGTTCTCAGCAAGAATAAGACTCTGAAATTAGTAAAGGTTAAATTTTTGGTAAAAGGAGACATTTCAGTGTATTTCAATACTTTCCATCTTGATTTTTCATCAGTATAAAGTATTAGGCCTAATTCACAAAGACCTTTCACAAAATTTTTCATGCTGAATTGAACATACGATGTAACAGGTTCTGTAGAGCAGAATTTATTTTCATTTGTTCTTTCCATTACGAGGATATTAGCAATCAAGGTACTCGGCACCTAATGAGTTGCGCCTGCTTATGACAGGTCAGCGTCAGGAAGAGAAAAAAGTACGGTATATATGCCCCTGTGAAATCTCTCTGGTAATGCCCACTTGGACATTTAAAAAAAAAAAAATTAATTAACCCATTACGCGCTACTTACTTCACTAATATCACTACAATGGAGAGGCAAAATAAAAAAAATATAACAACAATAAAACTTATATTATGATCTGCAGCGCCTATATTATCGTGCCCTGTTCAACGTGAAAAATTCGGTGAAAGATATATAAAATTCTACTGGAAATTACAGCCTGAATTGCAAAAAATTATTTTCATATAAACAAACACACAAACATAAACAATAAAAAAGAAAAGACATAGCGCAAACACAGACAAAAAAGTAACTTTAACTACGTTTTGTCAGGTTTACATTGTATTATATACGATACTTTTTTGTACAAAACTTATAAAGACATACATGATCATATTACATAACTAAAAGCCTATGTAAAAATGTAGGCCTATATAGGATCGCAAATGGCACGCACTTTTAACGTCTAAGGAATAAGCCTGCAGAGTGACAAATAAGAACCTAACCTAAGATCTCTGTTACTTGTGAGCAAAGTTCTGAGCTCCTTATGAAGCAAGATTACCAAAAGCTGATTTCATGATCATTATTCTTAATACAAAGTAATGGCAGGAAATGTTCTAGAAGTAAAAGAAATGTACCAGAAAATGTGGGAAAATAAAATGTACCAGAAAATGGTATTTTCTAAAATTGCCTTTATGGTTGTCCAGACACCTAAAATAATCAATACATCTATTTATCAAGTAAAAGAAGAATACCCACAGGGATGACAGCAGATCCATTTTCAAAGGGAAACTCCATGGTTCCTGCATTAGACTGGAAATGCGGTATCTCCTCCTCAGTCTCAGATGGGTATATTATCTCTGCAATGATCTTCCCGTTCAGGGTAACACCAGCTAAATTGCTGTGTTCATCCTAATAAGATAAATGACTATTTAAAGTATATTAAAAAGACATTTCAGAACAAACTTTTTAAACAAATCGGAACCTGAATCATTGTAACATTGTATTAATTCAGTGAAACTGATATTTGGCATCTGATTAATCATTCATTTTGATATCCTAATAAATCTGAAACTTATCAAGATGGGGAATAAAACAGTACTGAAAGAATGTATGAGAATCATCTGCTCAAAAGGGTATTCAATATAAGGGTTATTCATTCACTTACTGTATATTGATATTTTGTAAGGGAAGATTACTCTACAATTTGAGGAACTCTCATACAAATGATAGGAAAGAGCAGTGCAAGCAAATAATTCTTGAGATGGATATGGTCACAGTATCTATCAGACTCCTGCAGATATTCCATAACTGTATGAGGTGGAAATAGCCCTTTATAGTGATCATGTCATCACTTAATGAAGAGCATCATCTATCTATATAATTGTTTAAGGGGTACTTCCGTCTGTTTGTCTGTCTGTAACTAACTTACGTAACAGAAATCCCGCGTCGCTGATTGGTCGCAGCCGGCCCGGCGCGACCAATCAGCCACAGGCTTAGTCCGGCCGCGAATTGGCCCCTCCCTATTCTCCTCAAGTCAGTGCCCCCTCCCTACTCCCCTCCAGTCAGTGCCAGTGTGTCGCCCCACTCCGGACCAACTTTTTACTATTGATGCTGCCTATGCAGCATCAATAGTAAAAAGATTTAATGTTAAAAATAATAAAAAAAATTTAAAAATTGTGCTACTCTCACCTTCCGATGTCCACCGATGTGCGCGATGCTGCCGCCAGCTTCCGTTCCCAGTGATGCATTGCGAACTTACCCAGATGACTTAGCGGTCTCATCTAGCGGTCATCTTAGCGGTCTCGCTAAGTCATCTGGGTAATTTCGCAATGAATCACTGGGAAAGGAAGCTGGCGGCAGCATCGCGCGCATCGGAACAGCTTTGGTGGACGCCGAAGGGCGAGTATATAACTATTTTTTATTTTATATTTTTTTTTTTTAACAAGGATATGGTGTCCACACTGCTATATACTACGTGGGCTGAGTTATATACTGCGTGGCCAGTGTTATATATTACATGGGCTGTGCTATATACTGCCTGGCGCTATATACTACGTGGGCAGTGTTATATACTGCGTGGCCTGTGTTATATACTGCCTGGCTGCTATATAATACGTGGGCAGTGTTATATACTGTGTGGCCTGTGTTATATACTACGTGGGCTGTGTTATATACTGTGTGGCCTTTGTTATATACTACGTGGGCTGTGCTGTATATTACGTGGACTGTGTTATACACTACCTGGCTGCTATATACTACGTGGGCAGTGTTACATACTGTGCGGCCTGTGTTATATACTACGTGGGCAGTGTTATATACTACGTGGCCTGTGTTATATACTGCGTGGGCTGTGCTATATATTACGTGGGCTGTGCTATATATAACGTGAGTAGAGAATGAACCAGAAGGCGCTGCACTATCACCTGAAGTTAATTGCTATGCTGACGTGGCTGTGCTATATACTATGTGGCTGTCTGTGTTACGTGGGCTGTGCTATATACTATGTGGCTGCTATATACTACGTGGCTGTCTGTGTTATATACAACGTGGCTGTGTTATATACTACGTGGCTGTGTTATATACTACGTGGCTGTGTTATATACTTCGTGGCTGTGTTATATACTTCGTGGCTGTGTTATATACTACGTGGCTGTGTTATATACTACGTGGCTGTGCTAAGCGCGACGTACATACATACATATATTTTCTAGAATACCCGATGCATTAGAATCGGACCACCATCTAGTTTTAAATAATGTTCTTTGTAAATTGGTGAAATAAGTGTGGGTAAATGTCACCCTGAACGGGTCCACACTGCATTGTAGCAGTTTCTCAAACACTACGTAATTAATAGATACCTCTTGGTCGCAAATTCATTATTTCACTGTTTAACTGCTGCAAGTATAGGCACCTAATGTTGCATCCGCTGCATTATTTTATAAAAGCATCCATGTAATGATCTTGTAAAATAATGACAAATCACTTCAAGTTTAAAAAAACAGTGGTTGAAGTTGCATTTAACCATGTTTATAATGACATGTCTAGTATACAAAAAGGTACGAAATAGTCATGCAGCAGCAATACGCAAATAAGTTGCAAAAATGTCACGGTTTAGCCACAGCCTTATTTTTTTATAATAATTTGCTGAATACATAAATTATTATTTGTTTGAAAAAAGAACACCAACAACACAACTTTACCACAGTCTTAAGCCAGAGATTCTTGACTAAAGTGCGGGTTTCCTCAGCTTTAACATTGGACACTGTTGGGGTTGCAGGGTTTGGAAGTGGAACTAATTTCACAGGCTTGTTGGCGACCACATCTATTAAAAGCTAAAACCAAAAGACAAAATTATGCAAATTATGTGAATAAGAATCAATGCTAGATTGAACAAGAGATGCATCAACTTAAAGGGTTACAAACCTGTTCACTATAAAGTACAGTAGCCTTCTCAGCCATATACATAAACTGGATGCAGTACTTCTCAACACGTTCAGGTATCATTTTATCTCTGTAGAAAAATAAAGTACAAACTTTAAGGCTATGCAAACCTTAGTACATTTTTTTTTTACTTTGAGATAATTGTAAGTTTCTTGTAACTCAGAACAAAAGGCCTTGCCCATGGTGTCATATGCCATATCAATGGTCATCTTTATTCACCAAGCAACAGTACCATTGGATGCTGCCAAACTTTTGCAAACACCTTACAAGACGAAGTAAATGCAGAAGGACCAGTAGAGAAAGGATAGTTGAGACAATAAAAAACTGCCCATTTTTGAAGAGACCATTTTCCTCTTAGGTCATGATCAGTATTTGTAAACCAAAACCAGGACTGGGTGAAAAATGTGGAAGTGGTGACGTTTTTCTATTATACTTTTTCCTCTGATTGATCCGCTACTGGTTTTGGCTTACAACTACTGATGTAAAATACTGACCAAATACTGAACATGTGAACGTGGCCTTAAAGAGGTCTGTCAGCAGTATTTTGCTATGTAAACTACAGACAGGTCGACATTACTGCTGTAATACTAATTAAAATTATACATGTGGTGAAGAAATCCATTTTGTGGTTCTTGTGCAATTAGTAATTAAAGTTTTGCTGTAATCATGTCTTTGTGCATCGGGGCAGGACTATGAGCAATCTTATTCTTGTTGTGGTGGTGCCTCGGTCTGCCACCAGCTTGAATTACAGGTCATTGATCCATCAAGCTTTTGCATCCCCATATTTAGATAGCCATAATTTTTGCATACTTCTGCCGACAGTCATGTGACAGCTTGATTTTTGGGGGACGAGTTGACATTTTTTATTTGTACCATTTTCGGGCACATTACATTTTTTGATCGCTTTCTATTCTGATTTTTGGGAGGCAGAATTAACAAACAGTAATTCAGAAACTGTTTTTTTTTGGGGGGGAGGAGGTTAGGCCGTTCTGCTTTATTCTTCCAGTCAGTACGATTACAGCAATACCACATTTACATAGTTTTTTTTTTATGTTCTGGCGCTTTTACACAATAAAAACTTGTATAAAAAAATATTTTTACATCATTTTATTCTGAGAACTATAACTTTTTTATTTTTCCGCTGACGAAGCTGTACGGTGGCTTTTTTTTGCGGGAGAAATTACTTTTTCAGAAATACATTTTTTATTCATATTTGTCTTTTGGATTATTCCACTTTTTTTAAGGGGATAGGATGACAACAAAAATAAACAATGCTTTAACGGTGTTTACTGAAGGGGTTAATTAGCGGAACAGTTTTATAGGTTGAGTTTTTCTGGACGCAGTGATACCAAATATGTGTACTTTGTTTATTTTTGTTTTTACACAAATAAATGTATCTATTGGAATAATTTTTCTCTTTTTTTGTTATTTTGTGATTTTTTTTTATATTTTGACAATTTTTAAGAACTTTTTTTTTGCATGGGACATCAACTTTACACCAACAGATCACTGATCTAATACTCTGCAATGCGTCGGCATTGTGGGACATTAGTTCGGCGTCTCTCACACAGAGAGGAGGCGTGTCAGCTCCTGCTCTGAGCAGGAGCCTAAAGGCCGCCATCCCTGGGTGACCCCGTGGCCATCTTTCGGTCAGGGGTCAACATAGAGACCACTGGCTCAACGTGATCGCAATGGGATGCAGATGGGAGCAGAGAGGGAGCACCCTCCCTCTGGGATGCCTCAATGTTGCTGTCACTGTTGACAGAGGCATCAAATGGGGTAAATGCCTGCCATCGGTGTTGGCACAGAGCTGACACCGCATTTCATTAGATATATTTATACAGCGCATGCCGAGAAGGGGTTAAATTAATGGGGGTCATTTAACCCCTTAGTGACAGAGCCAATTTGGTACTTAATGACCAAGTCAATTTTTACAATTCTGACCACTGTCACTTTATGAAGTTATAGCTCTAGAACGCTTCAATGGATCCAGGTGATTCTGAGACTGTGTTTTCATGACATACTGTACTTCATGTCAGTGGTAAAAAAAATTTCGATACAACTTGCATTTATGAAAAAGAAGGGAAATTTGGCAATTTTTTTTTTTATTTTGCAATTCTCAAAATTTTAGTTTTTGTACCCTTAAATGAGAGAGTGGTGTGACACAAAATAGTTAATAAGTAACATTTCCCACATGTCTACTTTACATCAGCACAATTTTGGAAACATAATTTTTTTTGTTAGGATATTGAAAGGATTAAAATTTGACCAGCGATTTCTCATTTTTTAACAAAATGTACAAAACCATTTTTTTAGGGACCTCCTCACATTTGAAGTGAGTTTGGGGGGTCAATATAACAGAAAATACCCAAAAGTGACACCATTCAAAAAACTGCACCCCTCAAGGTGAGCAAAATCGCATTCAAGAAGTTTATGAACCCCTCAGGTGCTTCACGAGAACTAAAGCAATGTGGAAGGAAAAAATTTTCACAAAAAATTTACTTTGGAACCAATTTTTTTTTTATTATCACAAGGGTATCAGGAGAAAATGGACCACAAAATTTGTTGTGCAATTTCTCCTGAGTACGCTAATATCCCGTATGAGGGGTAAAAGCCACTGTTTGGGCGAATGGCAGGGCTCAGAAGGGAGGGTGCATCGTTTGACTTTTTGAACGCAAAATTGGCTGGAATCAAAGGTGGCGCCATGTCGCGTTTGGAGACCCCCTGTTGTACCTAAACGGTGGAACTCCGACCAATTTTAACTCCACAACTAACCCCAATCCCAACCTTAACCACAAACCTAACCGTAATCCCAACCATAACCCTACCCCTAACTTTAGCCCAACCCTAACCCTAATGGAAAAATGGAAATAAATACATTTTTTTATTTTATTATTTTTACCTAACTAAGGGGGTGATAAAGGGGGGTTTGATTTACTATTTTATTTACTTTGATCACTGTGATAGCATCCATCAGTGATCAAAATGAACCAACAGGAAAAATTTCCTATTGTTGTGCATGCGTGCCCGCCATTTTCTTCCCGGAAGAAGACACTGCCGACAAGGGGGACTGTTGTGAACTCTGTTTTCAGGCTCCCTCTTGTGGTCACTGGTGGTATTATGTGACTTTTGCTTTGGGCTCCCCCTGGTGGCTTTGTTTGTTATCCTGCTGGTCTCTGGCTATCAGCTGGTTCGTTATCCTCTGGGAGGTTCCTATATAGCTCTGTTTTACTTCCACTTGTTGCCGGCTGTCGATGTAATCAGTGCTACTCAGATTCCTTCTGACTACCTTGCTCCCAGTCCATCCAGGACAAGCTAAGTTTTGTTTGCTCATTTTTTGATCAGCAGTGTTTATCATGTTTTCTTGTCCAGCTTGCTAAAATTTGATTCCCTCGCTTGCTGGATGCTCTAGTGGACTGAGTTTCTCCCCACACACCATTAGTTGGTGCGTGGGTTCTTGAAATCTCAGGATGGATATTTTGTAAGGGTTTTTTATTGATCGCATAGACCCCTGCTCTATTTTCTGCTTTCTAGTACTAGTGGGCCTCTTTTGCTGAATCTGATTTCATCCCTACGTATGTGCCTTCTTCTTACTTCACCGTTAATATTTGTTGGGGGCTTCTATATCTTTGGGGATTATTTCTCTGGAGGCAAGCGAGGTCTTTCTTTCTCTTTAGGGGTAGCTAGTTCCTCTGGCTGGCTCGAGACGTCTAGGAATTTTTTAGGCACGTTCACCGGCTACCTCTAGTTGTGTTGGATAGGTTCAGATTTGCGATCAGTCCAGTTACCATCTCCCTAGAGCTTGTCCTTAGTTTATTCACTTGCTGGTCTATGCGTGATCCTCAGCCACTAAGGATCATAACAGTACAGCCGGCCAGTAAAGTGTTAATTGCATGGCAGAAGCAGGAGAAAAGAAGCCTTGAGAATTTTTTTTTTTTGTTGCCGTTTGTCTAGCTGCTGTGGCTAGTTTCTCTCCTCCTCTTAATCTTGGTGTGGCTCTGAGTTCAGCTGCTGACATGGATGTCCAGAGCTTGGCTTCTAGTCTGGATCATCTTGCTACTAGGGTTCAAAGTATTCAGGATTTTGTTGTTCACAGTCCTATGTCAGAGCCTAGAATACCTATTCCGGAGTTGTTTTCTGGAGATAGATCTAGGTTCCTGAATTTTAGGAACAATTGTAAGTTGTTTCTTTCTTTGAAACCTCGTTCCTCTGGTGATGCCGTTCAGCAAGCTAAGATTATCATTTCCTTTTTGCGCGGTGACCCTCAAGATTGGGCCTTCGCATTGGCGCCAGGGGATCCTGCATTGCTTAGTGTAGATGCGTTTTTTCTAGCCCTTGGATTGCTCTATGAGGAACCTAATCTTGAGAACCAGGCTGAAAAAACGTTATTGGCCCTCTCGCAGGGGCAAGATGAAGCAGAGGTGTACTGCCAGAAATTTCGGAAATGGTCGGTGCTTACTGAGTGTGCCCTGGCTGCAAATTTCAGAGAAGGTCTTTCTGAAGCCATTAAGAATGTCATGGTGGGGTTCCCTACGCCTGCAGGTCTGAATGAGTCAATGACTCTGGCCATTCAGATTGATCGGCGTTTGCGGGAGCGCAAACCTGTGCACCATTTGGCGGTGTCTTCTGAACAGACACCTGAATCTATGCAATGTGACAGAATTCTGACCAGAAGTGAACGGCAAAATTATAGACGGCAAAATGGGTTGTGCTTTTACTGTGGTGACTCAGCTCATGTTATCTCAGCATGCTCTAAGCGCAAAAAAAAGGTTGATAAATCTGTCACCATTAGTACTTTACAGCCTAAGTTCATTTTGTCTGTTACCCTGATTTGTTCCCTGTCATCTTACCCGGTTAATGCTTTTGTAGATTCAGGTGCCGCCCTGAGTCTGATGGATTGGTCATTTGCCAGGCGCTGTGGTTTTGATTTGGAGCCTTTAAAATTCCCTATTCCACTAAGGGGAATTGATTCTACACCATTGGCTACGAATAGACCTCAGTACTGGACACAAGTGACCATGTGCATGACTCCTGTTCATCAGGAGGTGATTCGCTTTCTTGTACTGCATAATTTGCATGATGTCGTCGTGTTGGGTCTACCATGGTTGCAGACTCATAATCCAGTCCTGGATTGGAAAGCTGTCGGTGTCAAGTTGGGGTTGTCAGGGAATTCATGGTGACGCTCCTGTGGTGTCAATTGCTTCGTCCACTCCTTCTGAAGTCCCTACGTTTCTGTCAGACTACCAGGATGTATTTGAGGAGCCCAAACTCAATTCTCTACCTCCTCATAGGGACTGTGATTGTGCTATAAATTTGATTCCTGGTAGTAAGTTTCCTAAGGGACGACTTTTCAATTTATCTGTGCCGGAGCATGCTGCCATGCGGAGTTATATAAAGGAGTCTTTAGAGAAGGGACATATTCGCCCGTCCTCATCCCCTCTTGGTGCAGGATTCATTTTTGTGGCTAAAAAGGATGGTTCCCTGAGACCCTATATTGATTATCGCCATTTGAATAAAATCACGGTCAAATTTCAGTATCCTTTGCCATTGTTAACTGATTTGTTTGCTCGCATTAGGGGGTCTAGTTGGTTCACCAAGATAGATCTTCGTGGTGCGTATAACCTTGTGCGTATAAAACAGGGTGATGAATGGAAAACTGCATTTAATACGCCTGAAGGCCATTTTGAGTACTTGGTGATGCCTTTTGGACTTTCTAATGCTCCTTCAGTCTTTCAGTCCTTTATGCATGACATCTTCCGTGAATATCTGGATAAGTTTATGATTGTGTATCTGGATGATATTCTGTTTTTTTCGGATGATTGGGAGTCTCATGTTAAGCAGGTCAGGATGGTCTTTCAGGTCCTGCGTGACAATGCTATATTTGTGAAGGGCTCAAAATGTCTTTTTGGAGTCCAGAAGATTTCTTTTTTGGGTTTCATTTTTTCTCCTTCTACTATTGAGATGAACCCAGTCAAGGTTCAGGCTATTCATGACTGGACGCAGCCTACATCTGTTAAGAGTCTTCAGAAGTTCTTGGGTTTTGCTAATTTTTACCGTCGCTTCATAGCTAATTTTTCTGGCGTTGTTAAGCCTTTGACGGATTTGACCAAGAAGGGTTCTGATGTGACTAATTGGTCTTCTGCGGCTGTGGAGGCCTTTCGGGAGCTGAAGCGTCGGTTTTCTTCGGCTCCGGTCTTATGTCAGCCAGATGTCTCACTTCCCTTCCAGGTGGAGGTTGATGCTTCCGAGATTGGAGCGGGGGCTGTTTTGTCGCAGAGAAGCCCCGATGGCTCTGTGATGAAGCCATGTGCTTTCTTTTCAAGAAAGTTTTCGCCTGCCGAGCGGAATTATGATGTCGGTAATCGGGAGCTGTTGGCTATGAAGTGGGCATTTGAGGAGTGGCGACATTGGCTCGAGGGAGCTAAACATCGTGTGGTGGTCTTGACTGATCACAAGAATTTGATTTATCTCGAGTCGGCCAAGCGGCTGAATCCCAGACAGGCTCGTTGGTCGTTGTTTTTCTCTCGTTTTGATTTCATGGTCTCGTACCTGCCGGGTTCGAAGAATGTGAAGGCTGATGCTCTTTCTAGGAGTTTTGTGCCTGACTCTCCTGGAGATTCAGAGCCGGCTGGTATCCTTAGAGAAGGGGTGATTTTGTCTGCCATCTCCCCAGATTTGCGACGTGTGCTGCAAAAGTTTCAGGCGGATAGACCTGACCGCTGTCCACCGGAGAGACTGTTTGTCCCCGATAGATGGACCAACAGAGTCATCTCCGAGGTTCATTCTTCGGTGTTGGCGGGCCATCCTGGAATATTTGGTACCAGAGACTTGGTGGCCAGGTCTTTTTGGTGGCCTTCCTTGTCTCGGGATGTGCGTTCCTTTGTGCAGTCTTGTGGAATTTGTGCTCGGGCGAAGCCTTGCTGTTCTCGTGCCAGTGGTTTGCTGTTACCTTTGCCTGTCCCGAAGAGGCCTTGGGCGCACATTTCCATGGATTTTATTTCAGATCTCCCTGTCTCTCAGAGAATGTCTGTCATCTGGGTGGTGTGTGATCGTTTTTCTAAGATGGTCCATTTGGTGCCCTTGCCTAAGTTGCCTTCCTCCTCAGAGTTGGTTCCACTGTTTTTTCAAAATGTGGTTCGTTTGCACGGGATTCCTGAGAACATTGTTTCTGACAGAGGATCCCAGTTTGTGTCTAGATTTTGGCGGACCTTTTGTGCTAAGTTGGGCATTGAATTGTCTTTTTCGTCGGCCTTCCATCCTCAGACGAATGGCCAAACCGAGCGAACTAATCAGACCTTGGAGACTTATTTAAGATGTTTTGTTTCTGCTGACCAGGACGACTGGGTTACTTTTTTGCCGTTGGCCGAGTTTGCCCTTAATAATCGGGCTAGTTCTGCTACTTTGGTTTCTCCTTTTTTTTGTAATTCGGGGTTTCATCCTCGTTTTTCCTCGGGTCAGGTGGAGCCTTCTGACTGTCCTGGAGTGGATGTTGTGGTGGATAGGTTGCATCAGATTTGGAATCATGTGGTGGACAATTTGAAGTTGTCACAAGAGAAGGCTCAGCTCTTTGCCAACCGCCGTCGCTGTGTGGGTCCCCGACTTCGCGTTGGGGACTTGGTGTGGTTGTCTTCTCGCTTCGTTCCTATGAAGGTCTCCTCTCCTAAGTTCAAGCCTCGGTTTATCGGTCCTTATAAGATTCTGGAAGTCCTTGGCCCTGTGTCATTCCGTCTGGACCTCCCGGCATCATTTGCTATTCATAATATGTTCCATCGCTCGTTGTTGCGGAGGTATGTGGTACCTGTGGTTCCTCCGGGTGAGCCTCCTGCCCCGGTGCTGGTTGAGGGAGAATTGGAATACGTGGTGGAGAAGATCTTGGATTCTCGTGTTTCTAGACGGAGGCTCCAGTATTTGGTGAAGTGGAAGGGCTATGGTCAGGAGGATAATTCTTGGGTTGTCGCCTCTGATGTTCATGCGGCTGATTTGGTTCGTGCCTTCCATGTGGTTCATCCTGATCGCCCTGGGGTTTTTCATGAGGGTTCGGTGACCCCTCCTTAAGGGGGGGGTACTGTTGTGAACTCTGTTTTCAGGCTCCCTCTTGTGGTCACTGGTGGTATTATGTGACTTTTGCTTTGGGCTCCCCCTGGTGGCTTTGTTTGTTATCCTGCTGGTCTCTGGCTATCAGCTGGTTCGTTATCCTCTGGGAGGTTCCTATATAGCTCTGTTTTACTTCCACTTGTTGCCGGCTGTCGATGTAATCAGTGCTACTCAGATTCCTTCTGACTACTTTGCTCCCAGTCCATCCAGGACAAGCTAAGTTTTGTTTGCTCATTTTTTGATCAGCAGTGTTTATCATGTTTTCTTGTCCAGCTTGCTAAAATTTGATTCCCTCGCTTGCTGGATGCTCTAGTGGACTGAGTTTCTCCCCACACACCATTAGTTGGTGCGTGGGTTCTTGAAATCTCAGGATGGATATTTTGTAAGGGTTTTTTATTGATCGCATAGACCCCTGCTCTATTTTCTGCTTTCTAGTACTAGTGGGCCTCTTTTGCTGAATCTGATTTCATCCCTACGTATGTGCCTTCTTCTTACTTCACCGTTAATATTTGTTGGGGGCTTCTATATCTTTGGGGATTATTTCTCTGGAGGCAAGCGAGGTCTTTCTTTCTCTTTAGGGGTAGCTAGTTCCTCTGGCTGGCTCGAGACGTCTAGGAATTTTTTAGGCACGTTCACCGGCTACCTCTAGTTGTGTTGGATAGGTTCAGATTTGCGATCAGTCCAGTTACCATCTCCCTAGAGCTTGTCCTTAGTTTATTCACTTGCTGGTCTATGCGTGATCCTCAGCCACTAAGGATCATAACAGGGGACTTTACGAGGGGATGCAGGGACACCGGAGGTACAGGGGGTGGATCGGAAGGCCCCATTTTTCGCTCCTCTGATGTGCAATCACATCAGAGAAGAGAAATTTAATGGGACTTTTTTTTGCGGTCGCCGTTATTCCGTTAACGCCATTGCAACACTGGGGTGGGTAAAAACCGACCTGAATGATGGTCTCTGGGGTCTCAGCTGCCCCCAGTAGCCGGGACCCCGGAGAAATTCCGGCGCTGGGAGGCGCTATACACTTATTTCTCTGCACCGTTAAAAAGCAGAACTGAGGCATAAGTACTCTTAATTGCCGTCGTTAAATGGCGTATCGGCGGTCGTTAAGGGGTTGAAAAATTTTTACCCAAATGTCGCTGATCCTCCTTATGTAAACTGGCCCAATATATAGATCTTTTATTGTTCTAAAAAAATATAGTATATATTTTTTAGAATAATAATTATTGATACTTACAATTTTCTATTATATCAACTGTTTTTCTGTCAAAAGGCACATTGAAATGCAGTTTTCCATAGCATAGGTCTAAGAAAACATGAAAAAATTTTGTACAGGTCTAGGAAAACATGGAAAAATTTTGTACTTGAAAAACCATACGACCAAGACAGAATCCCATATATTTAAAGGCAGTTTTAGCTGCACAGTAATCTTATTGGATTAGGATTTCAAGTAGAAAAAAAGCATATTATCCCTACCTGAAATAGAAGCAGCCATCTTTATCGCCATCTCTTGGTTTATTGCAGTTAAACACAGTTGCCTATAAAATAATATTTATGCATAATTAAAAGGGTCAGCTAGAAAATTGTTGTCCAATGATATACAACAAGTGAAATAATCAAACATATAGATCCCTCCCAGAGGATCAAGAAGTGTTACCAAACACAATTTTTTATAAGACGTATAACAATTTATTTAAATACAAATAACCAAACATTAAAATCAGATGGTGCCTCAAACCAAGCAAAACCAGAGGCTAGGCATGCAAATGGAACTCAAATGAAAAAAGATTTTTGATACAGATAAATTTCTTTAAAAATTATTATAGAGGTATATACTTATAAATCTAATGGCTGACATGTTGCAATCTTTTTTAAAGATTGATCGTAAAATCACTATACAAAATACCTTATTCTCATAAGCATTGGAAGGAAGGAGAGCATAAAGCCGGAAGTTATCTCAGCAGTAAAATGCCAGTCATAAGGGTACAATTAGCCCATATCACAAGACACCCTTAGTCAGTCAAATTCTATGAAAATCTTCCAACCTCCCACAGAAATTAAAGTGCACAAAGTCAGATCCTCCACATATTACCTCAACGTGAGTCCCACAAAAATTCAACCGCCAAGTGACAAGCCGAGCCTCTGGACCCCAACGCACGTTTCGCTGTTGCTTCTTCCTGGAAGCTTCTTTCGCTGGAAGTTCCATTTGCATACCTAGCCTCTGGTTTGAGGCACCATCTGATTTTAATGTTTGGTTATTTGTATTTAAATAAATAAACTGTTATACGTCTTTCACTAGATGTCGATAACAACCATCCAATCCACACAGACAAAAATCAAACCATAGATGTCCATAAATTATGTGTAATAATTATGAGAAATGACAAAAGGAAAAAGTATTGAACACATGAAGAAAGAGCTGCAGAAAGCCATGGAAAGTCATGACACCAGCTGAATACTCAATAATTAGAAAGCAATCCTGCCACTAAGTGAACAATATTATCAGTTGGTTCAACTCATGGCCTATAAACCAAGGCCTATTTCACTAATGTGCTACACAAGAAACATCTGATGATGGGTAACACCAGTGAGCTGGCCAATACTGTGGTATTACTAAAACTGGATAAGTCTCCAGAAGATTGAGCATGAAAGTGACCCATATGCTTATTAAATTTAAATGATAAAATAGTGACCAAAATGTTAAAAATAGACTAAATAAAGTAATTCACAAAATTATTCACCCAGACCAGTACTGACTTATTCCACATAGGTCTACATCCGATTATATAAAGAGAGCACAGTTAACTGCACAGTTGGGTTGGAAAGGACAGGAAGATTGGGTCTTGGCATTTCTGGATGCTGCTAAGGCATTTGATTTAGTCGAGCAACCCTTCCTTGAGAAGGCCCTTCTACGATTTGGTTTTAAAATAAATAATCTTTATTGTTATATAGCGCCAACATATTCCGCAGCGCTTTACAGTTTGCACACATTATCATCACTGTCCCCGATGGGGCTCACAATCTAAATTTCCTATCGGTATGTCTTTGGTATGTGGGAGGAAACCAGAGTACCCGGAGGAAACTCGCGCAAACACGGGGAGAACATACAAACTCCTTGCAGGTGTTGTCCTAGGTGGGATTAGAACCCAGGACCCCAGCGCTGCAAGGTTTTATGTCCTCATCAATTCCCTTTTGGGAGAGGGACCTGACAATGGTGCCTTCTGTCTCCCCTTTTGTTTGCCATTGCTGTGGAACTACTAGCTTTCAGAATCCATCAGACTGCAGGGTATCAAGGGTGCTATACAGTAAGTGGATGATTTAATCCTGTTTACTTGCACTAATTCTGAACACCACCTTGCAAATTGTTTGAGTCCTCAGAGTCTATGGGGGGTCTTGGAGGCACCAGAGCAATACTCACGCTCCTTCTTGCCAATACACAGACTTGCTGTCATTGCAGCTTGTCAATGATCCCAAACACACAGCCAAGGAAACTCTCAATTGGTTTCAAAGAAAATAAAGCTGCTAGAATGGCCCAGCCAATCACCTGACCGGAATACAATAGTCCTCTTTTTCTCAGAAGAGGCAATTTGCATATTTAATTTCCCAGAGGAGCATTGCACGGCAAATAAGTCTCCGTACCTTGACAAGCCAGCTGGTATGTCACTCTCCATAAGGAGAAACGTTACCCTTAGACCCCAGTCCAGAGCCTCTCACCTAGCCAAATCAGTTCTCATGCTTGGCACTGACTAGGGCCAACAGCCCGAAACACCGTGTCTGCGAATTGAGATACTGATTTGGCTCTTATCCCAAGTCATATTGCACGACTCGTTAAAGGGTTGATTGTGACTTGTAGGATCACTACTTCCAACAGGTTGCGCTATAGAGTTAAGTCCTCTTTTTCTCAGAAGAGGCTATTTGCATACGGAATACAATAGAAAATTTATGGAAAGAACTAAAGCTCAGAGTTCATGGGAGCCCATGGGACTTTTAGGATTTGAAGAGCGTGTGTGGAAGAATGGGTTCTATTGAAAACGTCTTCTGAAAAGGTAATTTTTTAGTTTCTGGTGCAAAGTTTTTACTAAATTGAAGAGGTTGTCCACTAGTGATGAGTGAATTTGTTTGGAAAACGATTGCCAAACATAAATTCGGCACGAATATGGCACATTCGGATTTGTGACCGGAAACACAAGCAAAATTTTATAAATCGGAAAAAAACTAACATTCGGTAAAATGTGCGGGAAAATATTTGCGTTGCCACAAAAGTATTTTCAGCACTTTAGGAATAATAATGGTGATATATCATGAGCATTTGATGAGGGGAGGGGGTTTGCAGAGCTCAGTGTCATGTCATTCTTGTAAACAGTCATTTTTTTTACCTTATCTTTATGTGTACACATTGCGAAAAGCCAATCAGGGCGCAGGAAACACCCACAATGTCCTGACACAACGGCTTGTGTCATTGGCTGCTGACATCACATGTCCCTCTCCATATAAAGAGTGGACATCTTGTTTTAGCGCCATTTTGACACTAACAGCACAGAGAGGCTGCTCCTGACGCTGGCACTGTTAGCAGCAAGATTTTAGCTAGTTAGCTAGGCGGTTGTATATCAGTCAGATAGCTAGCTAGATAGTGTCCAGTGTGCCTGTAAAATTTACCTTACAGCTTTTTTTTTTCATTACTTAAGTCCACATTCAAAGCCAGCAGGGAACATGTCCTACAAGTGTGTTGTGCACAGCTTCTACTGTGCTTCGTGCATGAGTATAACGTTCTAAATCTTATTTTTTCAGTAGCTAAATGAGAAAGCCTGCTGTATCCTACCTTCTCATTTAGCGCTGTGGTGATATGAACCTGTCTGCAGACCTAAAGCACATTAAAAAAATTTATAATTTTTTCTGTTGCTGAATGTGATACAGCCCGCCATATCCCATGTTGCCATTTTGTGGTGGTGATATGAAACTGTCTGCAGATCTAACGAGCATTACAAAAATTATAATTTTTTCTGCTGCTGAATGTGATACAGCCTGCTGTAGCCCACGTTGTCATTTTGTGGCGGTCATATGAACCAGTCTGCAGACCTCAAGCACATTAAAATATTTATTTTTTTCTGTTGATAAACATGATACGGCCCGCTATTATCCAATCTTTTCATTTAGTGGAGATTAAATTGTTCTGTGTGCAGAGCTATTGCACATTAAAATTATTATTATTTTTTTTTACAAACTTGATACAGCAGCCGAGATCTGAATTTGAAATTGTTTTTTAGCCTATCGTCTAGATTATGGGCATCTTTTATGCCTGGCTTGAGATGCGCATCTGCCACAGCTATCTTCTGACGAGCATCAACTGCTTTCTGGTAATTGGTGTTGGGTAAATGAGTAATCATTGTAGGCTGGATCCTGGATCTCGTACCTCCCACAGCCACCCTGTTATAGATGCTGTTGTCCGATCCCATTCCAGCCATCGTCATGGCCTTTTTCCTGATCAGTTCATATAACGGCACGTCGGCCATATTTCTCATATTTCTGCGGCAAACCTGCACCTTACCAGCAGCAAATGTAGGAAAGAGGGAGTTCCACTGCCATGGACAATCTTTTAGATTATACAGGCCTCAACCACACTAAAAATAATGTATTTTTTACGTTACTAATGTGATTCAGAAGAGGAAATCTAAGTTTGAAATTGTTTTGAGCATCTAGTCTATGTTATACAGGCCTCATCGACCGGAGCAAAAAAATATTCTGTTACTAACGAAATACAGTAGGGGACATCTAACGTACAAATAGTTTGGAACATGTAGTCAATGTTATACAGGACTCATCCACACCAAAAAAAAAAAAAAAAATCTGTTACTAATGTCATACAGTAGGGGACATCTCACTTTGAAATGTTTTGGAGCAGATCTTTGTCATACAGGTCTCATCCACACAGAAGCAATTCTTTAGTCTGTGAGTAACGTGATTCATCACGCCACATTTCACCTTCCAATTTTGTGCCGCTGAAATTCAGCTGTGTGCAGAGGTTGTGCAGAGTAAAAACTCTAATTTGTAGTTGCTAATAGTGTGCTCCTATCCTTGCACACAATCTGAGCAACATGACTGGAAAAAAGTGAGGTCGTGGAGGAAGGGGGATTAGGCTTGGTGTATGAGGTGTATGTGGGGTAGGTGTTAATGTTTCTGAAAGCACTAGTGAACCACTAATGTGACGTCCTATCCAAAGACAACTGACAACTTCTGTTACTAGATGTTGTAGTTTTTAGTGTGCTGTATTGTTGTTGTGTAATTGCAGTCTCTGATATCTTTAGTGGGGCTTATGTGCCTGTTGTTGCTGGAGATGTTAGCACTAATTTGTGAAAATGTAAACAGTCCTGCTTGGATGTAAATCTGCTGGGTTGATGTTGAAGAGCTGTGGGTCCCTATTATAATATTTCTACGGTGTTAAAATTGATGCCACTTTGTTGGTGTCTGACACTAATTTATATAACTGTGAACCTTCCTGGGTTGGGTGTCCATGTGCTGGGTTGGGTGTAGTGGAAGACCTGTCGGTCCCTATTAGACTATTTCTACTGTGGTGAAATTGATGTCACTTTGTTGTTGTCTGCAAACATATTTCTCTAAATGTGTAGATTCCGTGTTGGGTCTCCTTCATGTGTGTTGCCTGTAACAGTAGGCCTCCGATACCAGCAGTCCTCCACTGTCTGAGTGAACTACCTGTGTTATTTATGTTCCTTACATTTTTCAGATAATAGTAAAACTGATCTGTGTGCCATCTGAGTGTGGCTGAGCATCACTTTCAATTTTTGGGGGGGTTTAATCACTTATAGGCTATGTGCACATGTTGCGGATTGGGGTGCAGAATTTTCCGCACAAAATCCGCATCTCCTGGCAGCAAACGCAGGTGTGGATTTGCCGCGGATTTTATGCGGATTTTGTGCGTTTTTGATACAGAATTGATGCTGATTTTGTGGGGATTTTCTGCGTTTTTTACCTTTGTGGATTTCTATTATGGAAGGGGTCAGAAACGCTGCAGATATGCACAAAAGAAGTAGCATGCTACTTCTTTTGTTCCGCAGCGGTTTTCATGCGGATTTTTCTGCACCATTAGCATAGCTTTTTTTTTTTTTCAACTGATTTACATTGTACTGTAAATCACTGTGCGGCACTGCAGCGTTTCTGCGCGGAAAAATCCGCTGCGGATCCGCACTAATTCCGCATCGTGTGCACACAGCCATATAGTGCCAATAATTCAACATTCGCTTTACAGACATTTACCGACGTTACTGGCTCTGTCATCATTGGGACTCACAATTAAATTTACTATCTGTATGTGTTTATATCGTGGGTAGAAAAATAATTACTGGGAGTAAACCCTCGCAAACACGGGTAAACCATATAAATTCTGCAAGTCTGCTAATGTTTTTGTGCTGTCAACTGAACCTTTCTGTACTTGGAAGGCTATAACTGCGATGCAAACTGTGTGCCTAATTGCTGTGTTGGGGAAAACAACTGTCAAGATGGTCTTCCAGCATGTTTTGATACTGCAGCAAAGGCACGTTCTTTTCCGGGGGGGAAGCAACTGGCAAAATTTACTTTTGTATTGTGGATAGAACACACTGGCAACCCAGTTACCACTATTTGGAATCCTAACTATACAGGTAACAATCATGTTGCAGATAGTGCTGCAAGACGGCGTTCATGGGTCGGTCTCTCATGAGGTCCAACTCCACAGTGTGTGGGTGGTGGTGTAACCCTCAAGCTTTCTTTCTCCATCCCCGCTTGACAACCACGGACAACATAGAGGGAATCATTATCACCTTCATCTCCTAACTGTTGCGTTATCACCTCTTCCTTCTCATGGTCCTACTCCATTTGTTCGTCAAATGGCAAAGGTCTGTGAGACAACAGACCTGAACCTATTTATATTGTTAACCCTAAAGGTATCTTCCTGCTTCCTCCTCTTCCCCCAGGACCACCACCACCACCTTCTCCTATTTAAAGTTCTCACTTCTGGAGTGTTTGCTGCACTGAAAGTAAAGGGGCCGAATAATATTGCACGCCCCACTTTTCAGTTTTTGAATTTCCACAAAAGTTTAAAATAACCAATAAATTTTGTTCAACTTCACAATTGTGTTCCACTTTTTACATTGGGTATCTTTATGGTTGAAGTATGATATGTGGGAAAAGGTTGAAAAGTTCCAGTTGGCCGAATACTTTCGCAAGGCACTGTAGATGTAACTCCCCTGTCCATGCTTGCTCGTCCAGGTGTCATTGTTGAAATGCACCCTGCCAGACATAGAATTTTTCAGAGAACGGGTGATGTTGTCTGCGACTTGTTGCTGTAGTGCAGGCACCTCTTTCTTAGGGAAGTAATGGTGACTGGGCAACTGGCACTGGGGGGACTGTGACGGCCATTAGCTTTTGGAAACCGTCTGTATTCATAAGACGGAAACGCTGCATTTCCGAGGCCAACAGATTGTCACATAGAACACAGGCCATGAGTCATACAGAAACAAGTGATGTGATCTTTGTAGCGAATAGTTCTCGGCTGGCTCCTATCATCCAGACAATGACACGATTGGGTGACGAATCATCCGAGGAAGCCGCAGGCTGTTCACAATAATTAATACTCGGAAAAGTAATAGTGACAGCTATTCACGTCTAGATTAGAACACATGGAATGTGTATATCCCATCGTACGATCACTGCTAACCCCACGATACCCCTACACTCCTCGCTGCCAACAATCATCCTGTTTTTAACCCAATAAATAAATACAGGCTGATTGGATGGCAATCTTCTTTTGAGATTCACACCATCAGGGTGTTCCATTCCCTCTCCCTCAGAGTAGCAGTCATATACTGGCCCCCAGGCTCACCCACCGACTTCCTTGACCACTTTTATGCATTACTGCCACACTTCATGTCCTCAGAATTGACAACTCTTATCCTGGGAGACTTCAACAGCTCCACCTCCCCAACTGTGTCCCAGCTTCTATCTCTAGCCAATTCTTGTGGCCTCTCATAGCTTTCAAACTCTGAGACACACAAAGACAGTAACACCCCTGATCTGGACTTTGTCAGGCTCAGTTGAATCTCCTACCTAGATGACTCAACTCTTATCCTTTGTCCCCCATGAAAACAGGAGTATAACCCACCTTTGACATTTTTAGGTGCTCCCTAAAAACACATCTGTTTAGGACAACCTATCACATTCCCTAATCAAAGTCCTTTTTAAAATATATAACTTATTCTCTACTTCTCTGAACATAATTCTCCATCAAATTCAACCATACCCAAAAGGTTCATGCAGCCTTTATCTACCCCCCCCCCATTTCCACAAGATGGTTGTACCATCATTGTAAATAAGCACTTGTAATTTGTGTCCCCCCCACTTCATTGTCATTGTAGATTGTAAGCTCTGAACACATCCATGTCCAATTCCATATAAGCTGACAGGCTCTCAGTCACCCCAACTGCAGGGGGTAAACAAGTGGAGGTTCTTCGGCTGGAGAACTGTGTCACAACACTTGCCCCGATGTGATGGAGGAGGAAGAATCAGAAGATGCAGTTGATGAGGTGGACAGTGGTTGGCAATACCCACTAGTCTGCATTTTAGCAGTGATAATCCCAGATTAACACGTTGATCGCGCATGTACCAGTTCATGCATGTAGTACTGAAATTATTTCATTTTTTTTACTCTACTAGGTTACTTAAAAAAAAAAAAAAATCTGACAGCTAACATGATTTTTTAGATTTTTGCCGGTCTGAAATATGGATTTTTGTGTTACAGTAAAATCCTTTTCTCCGAGACGCTCATTGGGGAAACACAGGACTGTCGGTGTATGCTACTGCCGCCAGGAGGCTGACACTAAGTAAACATAAAAACAGTTAGCTCCTCCTCCGCCGTATACACCCTGACACTGGCCGCAGGCTAATCCAGTTTGGTGCAAAAAAGCAGTAGGAGAACAACAAAAAAATAAATCAGCTTTAACACAGGTGCAAAATGTCCAGAAACAAAAAATACCGAATAATAAAGAAGACACCATCTGGCTAATAAGGTGGGTGCTGTGTCCCCCAATGAGTGTCTCGGAGAAAAGGATTTTTCGATGAGTAACACAAAAATCCATATTTCTCCTTCGTCTCATTGGGGGACACAGGACTGTGGGACGTCCTAAAGCAGTCCCTGGGTGGGAAACCGACTCCACGGTATAATCCCCAAGCACCTATTGCCTATAGATGTGCTACCGCTACCTGGAGATTCCTCATACCCAGACTTGCATCCGCAGAGGCTCGAGTTTGGATATTATAGTGTTTAGAGAAAGTGTGTAGACTTGGCCTTGTCGCCACCTTGCAAACCCGTTCCGTTGATGCCTGAGAGCCCAGGAAGTGCCCACTGCCCGAGTGGAGTGTGCCCTGATCCCAGCTGGAACGACTGTGCTTCTGATGCGGTAGGACTCCTGGATAGTCAAACGTATCCACCTGGCTATAGTCGATTTTGAGACCGCAAGACCCTTCCTGAGACCCTTGGGGAGGACGAACAGTGTGTCTGTCTGCTGAAAGGATGCCGTCCGAGACACATCTCCTGAGAGCTCTCAGTAGATCTAATGTATGGAGAGCCCTTTCCACACGGTACGTTGGCGCCGGACAAAATGAAGGCAAGACAATGTCCTCGTTCATGTGGAATGAGGAAACAACATTTGGCAGAAAAGGGGGTGCTGGCCTGAGAACCACCTTGTCCTGATGAAAACGCAAAAATGGAGCTTGACAGGATAGTGCCGACAGCTCAGAGACCCGCCTGATGGAGGTTATGGCCACTAGAAATACTACCTTCCAGGAAAGGTATGTCAAGGAAATGTCCTGAAGAGGCTCGAATGGAGATTCTTGCAGCACCCCTAGGACCAGCTTAAGGTCCCAAGTGTCCGGGGGGCCTTGTAAGGCGGTACCATGTGAGCAACGCCTTGTATGAATGTCTTCACCTGTAAATTAGAAGCGATCCTGCGCTGAAAAAGGACAGATAAGGCCGATATCTGTCTTTTGAGGGTACTTGGTGCTAAACCCGAATCCAGGCAGGCTTGGAGGAATGCTAAAATGTTGGGGATAGAGAAATGAAGCAGGGAATAACAACGCTCTCTGCACCATGCGAAGAAGACCTTCCAGGTGTGATGGTAGATACGTGCTGAGGCGGGCTTCAGGGCACTAATATTACAGGCCACCTTCTGGGAGAACCCGGCCTGGGATAGAATCCAAGATTCCACGGCCAGGCCGCTAAGCACAGGACCCCTGAGCTCTGGTGGTAGATCAGGCCCTGGGAGAGAAGGTCCGCGCGCTCTGGCAGCAGCCAGGGAGTCTCGGTGAGCATTTGTACTAGGTCTGCATACCAAGACCGCCGATGCCAATCTGGAGCGACCAGAATTGCTGGAACCGATCTATCTTGATCTTTTTGATGACCCTTGGGAGCAGTGGTAGCGGAGGAAGCAGGTATGGGAGGTGAAACTGGTTCCAAGGTAGGACTAACGCTTCTACGGCGATTGCCTGTGGATCCCGGTATTGGGCGACAAACCTGGGCACTCTGGTGTTTACCCTGGAGGCCATGAGGTACACGTCCGGGGTCCCCCAGCGCTGGCAATCTGTTGAAAAACATCGGGTGAAGCGACAACTCCCCGGACGCCAGACCCTGTCGGCTGAGGAAATCCGCTGGCAAGTTCTCCTCGCCCAGAATGTGGACTGCCAAGATCACAGAGTGGAACTTCTCGGCCCAGCAGGGGATCTGTTTTACATCGTGCATGGCCGCCCTGCTGCGGGTACCCCTTCATGATTTATGTACGCCACGGCCGTGGCATCGTCCGATTGGATCCGAATGGGGCGTCTTGCCAGGCGATAATGAAAATGCTGTACAGACAGCCGAATAGCCTGAATCCATAGAAGGTTGATCGGGAGGGCTGACTCCCATGAACATCAGCAGTCCCTGGGCTGTATGTTGGCAAAACACCACTCCCCATCTGAGGAGACTGGCATCGGTCGTGAGCACCAGCCATTGGACTGGGGGAAAAAGTTTCCCCTGTTGAAGGGAGGAACTCATTGTAAGCGCTGTCTGACCTAAGTGGATAGACGACACCAGAGATTGAGAAAGAGGTTCGTGTCCTAAGAGGGCATGCTGTAGGGGACGAAGATGGAGTTGCGCAAACGGAACTGCCTCTATTGCTACCACCATCCTTCCCAAGACTCTCATGCAAAAACGGATGGTATGAAGGACCAACTGGCGAAGGACCCGCAATTCCTGCTAGAGTGTTAGGACCTTGTCCCAGGGGAGTATTGTGAGCCCTCGGGAGGTGTCGAAGATCATCCCCAGAAAGGTGATCCTCTGAGCTGGCATAGGAGATGACTTTCTTAAATTCACCAGCCATCACAGGCGAGCAAGAGTATCTAGCGTGATGCTGACACTTTCCTCGCAGGCCCGAAAAGAAGGACCCCTGACATGGAGGTCGTCTAAATATGGCGAGATGACTAAACCCCGGGAATGCAGGATGGACATCACGGCCGCCATGACCTTTGTGAACACTCTGGGGACTGTGAAGATAGGCATCTTGAATATCTATAGAAGCCAAATATTCTCCCTTTTCCATGGCAGCAATGACCGAGCGGAGATATTCCATTCAGAAAAGACGAATGCTGAAAAACTTGTTCAGAAGCTTCAGGTCCAGAATGGGCCTTACCCCTCCGTCCCTTTTGGGGACTATGAACAGGTTGGAATAGAAGCCTTGAAACTTCTAGTCCTCTGGAACAGGGATGTTAACTCCGCTGAGCCGAAGAGACTCAACAGCCTTGAATAAGGCCCGTGCCCAGAATTCTTAAGTGGGAAGACGAGACAGAAAAAAATCGACTCAGGAGGCAGATGATAAATTCTATCTTGTGCCCTGAGGACACCAGCTTTCTTACCCATCTGATGAAGGCAAACCAGACTTGACAAAACCAGAGTAGGCGGCCACCCACTTTGCTGGCGACGACTGGAGACTGCCTCCAGTCATTTGGATGAGAATCTGGAGGACCTAGATCCTCTAGATCTTGGCTGGTGGGACCGCATCCTGCCCAACGGGTTGGTTCTCTATGAGATCTGACGATCCCTGATCTGATTAGGCCGACCTGAACAGACGGGATCGGCCGCTGCGGTCCCCCCCCAGGTTTAGAAAGGACCAAAACCGTGCCTGAAAACGCTGGCGAAATGGCTGCTGAATCCTTTGCTGCGGGTGGAAGTTGCTCTTCCTCCCGTGGTGTCAGAAATTAGTTGATCTAATATTTCGCCGACTATCAGCCACTCTGAGAGGGCAAAGAAGGAACTTCTTTGAGGTTGAGTCTGCCCGCCATGTCCTCAACCATAGAGCCATCCTAATGGAAATTGCGTTTGCGGCAGCCAGTGCTGCGCAGTTCGCCGCATCCAAAGATGCATTAATCAAAAAGTCTCCAGCTAGAGAGAGATTTTGGCCCCCTCGGATGGCAGGTCCTTATCCTGCAGGGCTCTATTCAATCACTCTGACCAGGATATCATGGTCTTGGCTACCCAAGTCGCCGCAAAGAGGGTGAGAGGGCTGAACCTGAAGCTTCAAACACTGAGCGAGCCAGGCTCCCAATGAGTCGATCAGTTAGATCCTTAATAGAAGAACCATTAGGGAGGGATAAAGTTTTAGAAGCCAACAGTGACACGGGAGGATCCACCGAAGGGGATTCTGCCCACTTGTTACGGAGTTCAGGAGCGAAAGGATATCTTGTGTTTAGGGCCCTTTGACCAGAGAACCGCTTGACTGGTCTCTCTCTGTGACGTTGCACTACATCCTCAAACTCTAGGTGAGTGCAAAATACTCTATGAGACGGTTTTGTCCGTCTTAGGCTGGTTTCACACTTGCGTTTTTGTCTGCAGCGTTTTTTGCACAAAAAACGCATGCGTTTTTTCTTCCTATATTTAACATTGAAAACGCATGGGTTTTTTTGCACATGCGTTTGGTCGCGTTTTCAAACGCATGCGTTTTTTGTCTGCATGCGTTCATTTTCAAAAATGCTACCTGCAGTATTTTCTTGCGCGTTTTTTTGCCGCGAAAAAACGCATGCGTTTTTTCGCGGCAAAAAAATGCATTGCTGTCTATGTAAACGCATGCGTTTTTAAGCACATGCGTTTGTTTGCGCTAAAAACGCATGCGTTTTTATAGAAAAAAACCAGAAAACACACTGAAAAGCCACCCACCACCATCAAGGTGATAAAGGGATCCAAACCCTAACCCTAACTCTACCCCTAACCTCACCCCTAACCGTTTAATGAACATTTTCTGACAGTCATATTGCCACGTATTTAAGTGCCACGTATCACGTATTTCAGTGCCACGTATGCCACGTGCCACGTATTTAAGTGCCACGTGTCACATATTTAAGTGCCACGTGCCACGTATTAAAGTGCCACGTGCCACGTATTAAAGTGCCACGTGCCACGTATTTAAGTGCCACGTATTTAAGTACCACATATTTAAGTGCCACGTGCCACGTATTTAAGTGCCACGTGCCACGTATTTAAGTGCCACGTGCCACGTATTTAAGTGCCACGTGCCACGTATTTAAGTGCCACATGCCACGTATTTAAGTGCCACGTGCCACGTATTTAAGTGCCACGTATTTAAGTACCACGTATTTCAGTTGCACGTATTTCAGTGCCACGTATTTCAGTCACGTTTAGGGTTAGGGTTAGGGGTAGGGTTAGGGTTTTCTTGTTTTTTCTTGTGTTTTCTTGTGTTTTTCTATAAAAACGCATGCGTTTTACCGCGTTTACATGCGTTTTTTCACACATGCGTTTTTTAAAAAAACGCATGCAGATAAAAACGCAAGTGTGAAACCAGCCTTAAATGACACCTTATGACCCGAGGTCAACGTGGATTCATTGAGGGACCCTTCGGAATTGTAATCCGAGTTTTGCTCACTAACCTCTTCTGGCGAGGGAGAGCGAGAGACGGAACTCATGGATGCCGAGGCACCAGACGGACCAGAAGACGCTGTGTGGGTTCGTTTCCCCAGCGTCTGATTAGAGAGAGAGCGGCCCCTGCAGTCCAGAGGTTCCTGTGAGATGTAGTATTCCTCCAAGACAGGCAAACCACTGTCCATGCCCCTATCTGGGGCCTGAAGGGACTCGATTGCTCTAGTTAGCAACACCATAGATTGCGAAAGAGACAGGGCCCATTCCGGGGGACCCGACACACTGGGCTCAGTCTCAGGGGAGGACTCCTGATCGCGCTCAGAATCGCAGGACTCACAGAACCGATTGCTCTGGGCATGCGGAAAAACAGACCGACAGGTAAAACATAAGTTATATAATACCGTGTGGGTCTTGGTCCTTCTAGACATGGTGGGTCTGTTGAGAGAAAGCGAGAGAAAGGAGCTGCCAGACTAGGAGGAGTAACACTTACCCCAGTCCTGTATCCCTGGATCCTGCGGAACAACGTAAAGGAAACAGATTCTCTGAGACCTATATTCAAAAATGCGCGCTCTGCTCGAAGGGGTGGAACCGGAAGCAGATGCACTCCGGAGGCAGGATTTTCACCTGCGGCCTAGTACCCGCAAAAGTTGGGGACTAAATTTCCAGCTTCTGCCCGAGGACACGGGGCAGGGCCACAGGAAGCAGACGCGTTCCGGAGGCGGGAATTTCACCCGTGGCCTAGTACCAGCAAAAAATGGGGACTAAATTTTCGCCGCCCACCCGAGAATACGGGAGAGGAGCCGATGTAAGGCCACCAGAAGACCCACAGAAACCCGTATCTCCCCCGCTGACCCAGACCTGCCAGACGATACAGGGGGAGAGGTGTGCGCATGGAAGAGCGCTGTAGCAGGAGCTCTCCAAGCCCCCTACTCCTGCAATGCATTCCAACTTCAGGTTAAAAAGGGGCTGTGTAAAGGACGGTGCAGGCACCCTAGCTTCATCTTCCCTTCAGGGGATGAGGAAAAGGACCGTCCGCCTCCTTCCATCACCGCAGTCTTAGCATTGGTGATGCAGTGGGGGCTGCACAGACTGCACATATGCACCTATACAGCTTAGGGTTTCAATACGTTAGGGTGGTCAGGGCTGAGTCCGGCATCTTGTCCCACATTGCGGGAGAGGATATGTGGAGTCGACACTCCACGTAGTCACCCGTTGTTGGTTTGTGGAGATCGGACCCCTTCAAAAGGGTCCGTCGCCCCTGTCTCATCTTCATGGTAAAAAGAGATAAAAGGTCTGGGAAAAACCAGACATGTGCCTCCTAAAGACACTAAGCATGAACTGGATTAGCCTGTGGCCAGTGTCAGGGTGTATACGGTGGAGGAGCTAACTTTTTTTTATGTTTATTTAGTGTCAGCCTCCTGGCGGCAGTAGCATACACCCACAGTCCTGTGTCCAATGAAACGAAGGAGAAAAAAGACCCAAGATAGGCAACTGCAGAACTGCGAATGCTGCTGTCCACTGCCAGAGTTGGGGCTCAGGATGCATCGGTTGTTGTGGTTTATTATCTGTCTACGTAACCTCCTTGTCTTCCTCCTCCTCTGCTGAGCTGCTCAGCTGCATGTCTCTGGGTTTACACTGAGAGTGATCTACTACCTCATCGTCATCCTCTCTGTTCTCCCACTCCTCGCCCTGAGAATCACCATCCTTTTCTTCCTGCCTTGATAGCGCAGTCCAGTCTGCGGGCACCTCAAGTTTCTGAGTCTCATCACAAATGGATCACCTTCACCCCATGGGGTTAACGTCTGTTGACAAAGGTTTGGTTTATGCTCGGACCAAACTTTGGCCATGGATCAAAGTGAGAAAAAATTTGGCCATGGGTGCAGATTATTTCCTCCTCTTAACTCAGTGAATCTGTAGAGTACACTTCCTATGCCCATGGCATGCAATGTGTGAAGAGATCTGCATACTCAGCCATCTGTGGTTCCCAACAGTCAGTTGGGCGCTTGGAGAGTTGTGATTTTGGGGAAAAAAAGGGTAACTGGGGTGCCACCACTGAGGACTGTACGGAGCGTAATGTTAAGGTTGAGGAAGTGGAGCAGAGGCCACTTGATGCAGTGCTTGCCATCTACTGGAGCGCATGTTCTTTTTCGCTATCATCTACAAAGCGTACCGTTGTACGGTTGCCACAGAAAGGGAGCGGAGTTGCACGTCTAGTAACAGAAGTTGTAAAAATGCTGCGCAATTGCTCACTGCAGCAAAACAAACTGACTTCTCATCCCTCATATCATACCTGTCTCACAACCCTAAACAGCTATTCAGTACTTTCAATTCTTTATTGCGTCCACCAGCTCCCTCTCCCTCCCTCTCCTCTCAGCTGAATACTTTGCCTCACCACCTGTGAACTTGACACAATAGCGTCCAACCTCATTCCAAACTTTACCACAGTCTTCATCACAAGCCCAACCCACCTCTTCAACCCGTCACTAACAACTGGTGTCTTCCATCCTGACTAAAACATACCTCGATCACACCCATCCTCAAAAAGCCCACCCTTGACCCATCCTCTGTGTCTACCTATCACCCTATATAATTTCTCCCCTATGCCTCCAGACTACTGGAACATGTTTTGAACTGTCCCCCCTCCTCTCCTCTTGCTCACTCTTTCACCACCTATAATCTGGCTTCAGATCGCACCGTTCCACTGAAAGTGCACTGACTAAAGTCACCAAAGACCTACTAACCATAAAATGAAAGCAACAAGAGTTTGTCCACCTCCTTCTCCTGGAATCTGTCTTTGACACAGTGGACCACTAACTCTTACTACAGACTTTCTGATCTGTTGACATTACAGACTTGGCCCTTTGTTGAATCTATTTGTACCTAACAGACATGACATTCAGTGTCTCCCAATCACACACCACCTTCTCATATCACCCCTATGTGTCAGTTTCCACCAAGGTTCAGTTGTAGGACCAGTAACTATGCTTAGATGGCGCACGCTCCCTCCATCTTAAAGGGACTGCTTGCATCAACCTAACGCATTCCTAGTCTATTCCTGGGTGACATTTTCTATTTAAGGCTTCTCCTCCAATATGGAGGTCCCTGAGCTACAGTGTTAAGTTTGCCTTGCATGCTTGCTAGTTGTCAGGTTCCCTAGGTCTGCCTGTCTGCTTGTCTACACTGTACCCATCTGTTCTTACCTGTCTGTGCCCGTCTGCTCGTACCTCTCTGTGCTCTTCTGTCCATCAGACGGTCCAGCCCACACCTGCCAGTGCTTTTCTGTTCCTCAGCTGGATTGTCACGATTGGACTGGCGAGTAAACTGGGACCAAGGGCACCTTTCCTGGCCCTAGCACTAGGGGGCACAATAACTCACCATGTTCCCTGGGATACCTCAGATGGCGAGGATGCCAGGGCCTCCGCCCTTGCCCTGTCTCCTAGCTGCAGCCCTGCGTCTGTCCCCCTCCACCACCCGGGGAAGAGAGGCGCTACTGTGTACCGTAGTACTCCAACCCGACAAGACAGGGGAACAAAGACAAGGGTAAAAGAAAATTAAACTCACACAAAATATACTCACAAATAACAGAGGTATTCACCAGGGTGTGAATGACAGGGGTAGAAAGTAAGGCAGGTAAGGATGAGGAATTTCCAAGCGTACAAACCAAACAACTGTCACACAATAAACTCCTTTAGCTCTCCAAACACCAGCTCCTCACTCTCCAGGTCTATCTAGCAAGTGCTATCTCAGACAACCACCTGGCCAGAAGGCCTAGCTTTTATAGGAGAGAGGAGTGGCTAACTGAGCACAGCTGAATACACGGATTTCCATATGGCCGATTAACCCCTGTCCTGCTGAAAGAAAACAAACACACTTAATACACCGGAGAAGTGCTTCTTCTCAGCGGCGGAGCAGGAGCCAACAGACACTGTAGTCTTCTGGCACTGCTCTGTTGAGGTAACTCCGTGACACGGTCCCTTCTGCACCCGTGGTTCCAGAGTCCCTACAGTGCCTGCCTGCATTCTTCATCTCTCATTTGGGCCGTAGCAGCTTACACGCTGTCGGGAGTCAGCTGCCACCTTCTGTAGGTCAGCCATGGAGTAGCACCTGGTGCCACCTCTTTGTCCCTCCTTGAGTTGCAGTTTTCACCTGCTGCCACTTGGCCTACCAAATACCTACTCAGGCACCTAGTTATACTTCTTCCAGGGTTTCAGAGGGATACAGAACAGTGATTCCATCACCTTGCCCATTACAGTCACCATCTGCTAGGTTGGCTGTAGTGGAAGAGGAGTCGGTCCCCGCTATACTAGTTCTACTCTATTGCAATTGATGCCACTTTGTTGGTGTCTGCCATTAATTTTCGTAAATGTGTAGAATCCTGATTGGGTCTCCTACATGCGTGTTGCCTGTAGCAGTAGGCTTCAAAGACCACCAGGCCTCCACTTCCTTGGAGACAACTACTCGTGTTACTATCCTTAGATTTATCGAACAATAGCAGTCTACAAAATTTATATGATATTTGTGCCACCTGAGTGTGGCCAAGTATGAAAGCAGGTTGAGCTGTTGAATGTGGTGTCAGGGCTCCCAGCAAAGGGACCCTACATTGATCCCTCACCCACCTCATCTTACTGTGACGCTCAATTGAAAGCTGTAAATGCTGTCCCAGACCCCGATACCTCATGCCTGGCTGATTGCTGCAGTGCCATGTTACAATTAGTACTGTGGGTGAATTGAGGCCACTTTCCTGTAAATGGTACTGATGTAAAGCAGACATGAGGGAAATGTTATTTATTAACCCCTTCATGACCCAGCCTATTTTGACCTTAACGACCTGGCCATTTTTTGCAATTCTGACCAGTGTCCATTTATGGGGTAATAACTCAGGAACGCATCAACGCATCCTAGCGATTCTGAGAGTGTTTTTTCATGACATATTGGGCTTCATGATGGTGCTAAATTTAGATCGATAATTTTTGCGTTTGTTTGTGAAAAAAAACGGAAATTTGGCGAAAATTTCGCAATTTTCAAATTTTGAATTTTTATTCTGTTAAACCAGAGAGCTATGTGACACAAAATAGTTAATAAATAACATTTCCCACATGTCTACTTTACATCAGCACAATTTTGGAAACAATTTTTTTTTTTTAGGAAGTTAGAAGGGTTAAAATTAGACCAGTGATTTATCATTATTACAGCAAAATTTACAAAACCATTTTTTTAGGGACCACCTCACATTTGAAGTCAGTTTGAGGGGTCTATATGGCTGAAAATACCCAAAAGTGACACCATTCTAAAAACTGCACCCCTCAAGGTGCTCAAAACCACATACAAGAAGTTTATTAACCCCTCAGGTGTTTCACAGCAGCAGAAGCAACATGGAAGGAAAAAATGAACATTTAAATTTTTAGTCACAAAAATGATCTTTTAGCAGCAATTTTTTTTATTTTCCCCAGGGTAAAAGGAGAAACTGGACCCCGAAAGTTGTTGTCCAATTTGTCCTGAGTACGCTGATACCCGATATGTGGGGGGAACCACTGTTTGGGCGCATGACAGACCCCCCAAGGAACTAATCTAGATGTGTGGTGAGCACTTTGAACCCCCAAGTGCTTCACAGAAGTTTATAACGCAGAGCCGTGAAAATAAAAAATAATTTTTCTTTCCTCAAAAATGATTTTTAGCCCAGAATTTTTTATTTTCCCAAGGGTAACAGAAGAAATTGGACCCCAAATGTTGTTGTCCAGTTTGTCGCGAGTATGCTGATACCACATATGTGGGGGTAAACCACTGTTTGGGCGCACGGCAGGGCTCGGAAGGGAAGGCACGCCATTTGGCTTTTAGAATGGAAAATTAGCTCCAATCGTTAGCGGACACCATGTCGCGTTTGGAGAGACCCTGTGTGCCTAAACATTGGAGCTCCCCCACAAGTGACCCCATTTTGGAAACTAGACCTCCCAAGGAACTAATCTAGATGTGTGATGAGCACTTTGAACCCCCAAGTGCTTCACAGAAGTTTATAACGCAGAGCCGTGAAAATACAAAATATTTTTTTTTTCTTGAAAATGATTTTTAGCCCGCAATTTTTTATTTTCACAAGGGTTACAGGAGAAATTGGACCCCAAAAGTTGTTGTCCAGTTTGTCCTGAGTATGCTGGTACCCCATATGTGGGGGTAAACCACTGTTTGGGCACACGTCGGGGCTCGGAAGGGAGGGAGCACCATTTGACTTTTTGAATGCAAGATTGGCTGGAATCAATGGTGGCGCCTTGTCGCGTTTGGAGACCCCCTGATGTGCCTAAACAGTGGAAAACCCTCAATTCTAACCCCAACACACCCCTAACCCTAATCCAAACTCTAACCATGACCCTAATCACAACCCTAACCCCAACACACCCCTAACCCTAATCCCAACTCTAACCCTAATCTTAACCCTAATTCCAACCCTAACCCCAACATACCCCTAACCCTAATCCCAACCCTAACTACAACACACCCCTAACCCTAATCCCAACCCTAACCACATGCCTAACCCTAACCCTAACCCCAACACACTCCTAACCCTAATCTTAACCCTAATTCCAACCCTAACCCTAAGGCTATGTGCCCACGTTGTGGATTTCTGTGCGGATTTTTCCGCACCGATTTTGAAAAATCCACAGGTAAAACGCACTGCGCTTAAACTGCGGATTTCCAGTGTTTTTTTGTGCGGATTTCACCTGCGGACTCCTATTATGGAGCAGGTGTAAAACGCTGTGGAGTCCACACAAAGAATTGACATGCTGCGGAAAATACAACGCAGCGTTTCCACGCAGTATTTTTTGCACCGTGGGCACTGCGGATTTGGTTTTCCATAGGTTTACGTGGTACTGTAAACGTGATGGAAAACTGCTACGAATCGCAGCGACCAATCCGCTCCAATCAGCCAAATCCGCACCGTGTGCACATAGCCTAATTCTAACCCTAACCCTAATTGTAACCCTAATTGTAACCCTAATTCTAACCCGAACTCTAAGAGCAACCCTAACCCTAACCCTAAGTGCAACCCTAACCCTAAGTGCAACCCTAACCCTAAGTACAACCCTAACCCTAAGTACAACCCTAACCCTAGTGGAAAAATAAAAATAAATATATTTTCTTTATTTTTTATGTTCCCTACCTATGGGGGTGATAAAGGGGGGTTTATTTACAATTTTTTTTTTGATCGCTGTGATAGAACCTATCACAGCGATCAAAATGTACCTGGAAAGAATCTGCCGGCCGGCAGATTCGGCAGCATTTTGGAAGATGGCGGCGCCCATGGAGAAGACGGACAGACACCGGGAGGGACATCGGAGCTCGGTAAGTATGGGAGGGTGGGATTGGAGCACGGGGGGGGGGAGCGGACAGGAGGAGCAGGGGACATGACAGGAAGGAGAGGAGGAGATCGGTGGCGGTGGGGCAGATCGGGGTCTCCAGCCATGGCAGATGATATTGCAGCATCGGCCATGGCTGGATTGTAATATTTCACCAATTTTCATAGGTGAAATATTACAGATTGCTCTGATTGGCTGTTGAAAGTGAAACAGCCAATCAGAGCGATCGTAGCCACGGGATGGTGAAGCCACCCCCCCTGGACTGAAGCACCACTCCCCCTGTCCCTGCAGATCGGGTGAAATCGGAGTTAACCATTTTACCCGATCTTCAGGGATGCGATCCCTCCATGACGCCACATAGGCGTCACAGGTCGGATTGGCACCGACTTTCATGATGCCTACGTGGCGTCAAAGGTCGGGAAGGGGTTAATGTTTTTCTGTGGTCTGACTATCTGGATTAAAGGGATAATCATTGAAAGTTTGAAAATATCTATTTTTTAACATTTTTGTCAAGTTTCTGATTATTTATAAAACTAACACAAAACATATCAACCTAAATTTACCATTACAATAAATTATAATGTTCCACAAAAAAACTAACTCAGAATCAGTGGGATCCATTGATGCATTCCAGAGTTATTACCACATAAAGTGACACTGGTCACATTTCAAAAATTTGGCTCGGTCACTAAGGGGTTATACCAGCCTCTCGCACGCAGGCATTGCCAGTTAGCTTCCTGCTGCATGGTTCAGGAGTTGGGGGAGTTTTGTTGTTTGAGGAGACGTTTGGTGGATTTATCTAGAGACTGTTGCTTGGTTTTGGTTGTGTGCAAATCAGAGGCGTAGCTAGGGTTTTGGTTCAGGGGGGCAAAGATTCTGAGTGGGCCCCTAACCAGGCAACCTTTATTACAACTGGGTGACGCACCCTAATAGTGGAGGAGAACCTCAGCAGATGACAGCGATGTTGCTGAAAATAATCTCTATACAAAAAGCAACACTGATATTACCGCCATATGGTCAGTGGTAGATACTAGCCCTGCAGAACATACCGTATAACAGATCAAAGTACAGTTACAGATGGTGACTTACCGCTGACGTTCTTTCTGATGGAATCGTTCACTTTTCCAGTCTTTTCCATCTGGCCCAGACCGACAACTTCTTCCACCCAGGACTCGTCTGCAGAGAATACAACAAAGACACATTTCACTTCTCATATTTTCAGCAGGTCACCATCTATTCCTAACCTGCACAAACGCCTCATCCTACTGGTACCCTAATGCTGCTGCCGTATGTGACCCTATTACTGCACTTGCTGTGTGGTTCTGTGCCCTCTAAATTCTAAAGCAACCCTCTAGAGTATGGTAATGCCGGGTGCAAGTGCCCCAGAAAACAGTGCCCACATTTTGTCCCCTAGAAAGTAATAATGCCCTGTGTGTCCCTTTGATAGGGCAGTGAGAATCTGGAATTGCTTGCCTGAGGAGGTGGTGATGGCGAACTCAGTCGAGGGGTTCAAGAGAGCCCTGGATGTCTTCCTGTAGCAGAACAATATTTTATCATACAATTATTAGGTTCTGTAGAAGGACGTAGATCTGGGGATTTATTATGATGGAATATAGGCTGAACTGGATGGACAAATGTCTTTTTTCGGCCTTACTAACTATGTTACTATGATAGTCACAGTAACCTGAGTTCCCCTATATCAATAAGTGCCCACTTAACATTGAATAATGACCTGAGTCTCTGCCCCATAACATGATGACTCCTCACAGTAATGTACCACCACATGGTATACTGACCCCTTAGTAGAACCCAAACTGCTTGCTTGCCACAACACTGTGTGATAGCCCCTTCACTGTAATCCCCACACGGTATGATGGCTCCCTAAATAGCCTCCATATAGTATAATGTGCTAGATAGTCCTCAATATAGTATAACGCATTCCCCATAGGCCTGTATAGTATAATGCATTTTCCATAGGCCTGTATAGTATAATGCACTCCCCATAGGCCTGTATAGTATAGTTTAATGCACTCCCCATAAGCCTGTATAGTATAATGCACTCCCCATAGGCCTGTATAGTATAATGCACTCCCCATAGGCCTGTATAGTATAATGCACTCCCCCATAGGCCTGTATAGTATAATGCACTCCCCCATAGGCCTGCACAGTATAATGCACTACCCATAGACCTGCACAGTATAATGCACTCCCCCATAGACCTGCACAGTATAATGCACTCCCCGGCCTGTATAGTATAATGCTCTCCTCATAGGCCTGTATAGTATAATGCACTCCCCATAGGCCTGTATAGTATAATGCACCCCCATTAGGCAGTCCGTACTGTATTATGCACCCCCATTAGGAAGCCTGTATAGCATAATGCACCCCCATTAGGCAGTCTGTATAGTATAATGTACCCCCATTAGGCAGTCAGTACAGTACAATGCACCCCCATTAGGCAGCCAGTACAGTATAATGCACCCCATTAGGCAGTCTGTATAGTATAATGCCCCCCAATTAGGCAGCCAGTACAATATAATGCAACCCCATTAGGCAGCATGTATAGTATAATTCACCCCCATTAGGCATCCAGTATAGCATAATGCACCCCCATTAGGGTGCCAATATAATATAATGCACCCCATTAGGCAGCAGTCTGTACAGCATAATGCACCCCCATTAGGCAGCCAGTATAGTATAATGCACCCCCATTAGGCAGCCAGTACAGTATAATGCATACCCATTAGGCAGCCTGTATAGTATAATGCACCCCCATTAGGCAGCCAGTATAGTATAATGCACCCCCATTAGGCAGCCAGTACAGCATAATTCACCCCACTAGGCAGTCTGTATAGTATAATGCACTCCCTAAAGGCATGTATAGTATAATGCACTCCCTATAGGCCTGTACAGTATAATGCATAGGCAGCCAGTAAAGTATAATGCACCCCCATTAGGCAGCCAGTACAGTATAGTGCACCCACATAGGCAGCAAGTACAATATAATGTACCCCATAGGCAGTCTGCATAGTATAATGCACCCCATAGAAAGCCAGTACAGTACAATGCACCCCCATTAGGCAGCCTGCATAATATAATGCATCCCCATAGGCAGCCAGTACAGTATAATGCACCCCCATAGGCAGCCAGTACAGTATAATGCACCCCCATTAGGCAGCCTGTATAGTATAATGCACCCCATTAGGCATTTTGTATAGTATAATGCTCCCCCATTAGGCAGCCAGTACAATATAATGCACCCCCATTAGGCAGCCTGTATAGTATAATGCACCTCCATTAGACAGCTTGTATAGTATAATGAACCCCCATTAGGCAGCCAGTACAATATAATGAACCCCCATTAGGCAGTCTGTATAGTATAATGTACCCCCATTAGGCAGCCAGTACAGTACAATGCACCCCCATTAGGCAGCCAGTACAGTATAATGCACCCCCATTAGGCAGTCTGTATAGTATAATGCCGCCCCATTAGGCAGCCAGTACAATATAATGCAACCCCATTAGGCATCCAGTATAGTATAATGCACCCCCATTAGGCATCCAGTATAGTATAATGTACCCTGATTAGGCAGCCAATAAAATATAATGCATCCCATTAGGCAGTCTGTATAGCATAATGCACCCCCACTAGGCAGCCAGTACAGTATAATGCATACCCATTAGGCAGCCTGTATAGTATAATGCACCCCCATTGGGCAGCCAGTATAGTATAATGCACCCCCATTAGGCAGCCAATACAATATAACGCATTCCCATTAGGCAGCCAGTATAGCATAATGCACTCCCATTAGGCAGCCAATGCAATATAATGCATCTCCATTAGGCAGCCAATGCAATATAATGCATCCCCATTAGGCAGTCTGTATAGCATAATGCACCCCCAAAAGGCAGCCAGTATAGTATAATGCACCCCCATTAGGCAGCCAGTACAGCATAATGCACCCCCATTAGGCAGTCTGTATAGTATAATGCACCCCCATTAGGCAGCCAGTACACTATAATGCACCCCCATTAGGCAGCCAGTACACTATAATGCACCCCCATTAGGCAGCCAATACAATATAATGCACCCCTATTAGGCAGCCAGTACACTATAATGCACCCCCTTTAGGCAGCCAATACAATATAATGCACCCCCATTAGGCATAATTTTATCAAATGTCCATAAACGGTGAAGTGCATACCTCACAATAATCATGTCAAACCAACTTCCTCATTAAAATAAATGAAGAAAAACGAGGTTTTAAGCATTAATTAAAATATAATATTTATTGACAACAATTAAAATAATAAATACAACAAGAAAACCTCTCAATAAAAAAGAAGCTGGGGACAATGTCTCTGTGCAAGAAATGTGCCAGTAAGCTATCTTGAAGGTAGAGCTGCGGGCTTTAGACACTTACGCCCCTTATGTGAGGAAGCCAGTTTGGCGAAACGGCGCTGTCGGGGTCGCTGTGGGACACTCTCTGCTGCAAGTTTACACTTATGTAAGTAACATTATTTGGGACTTTTTTGGAGGCACTGTCCAGTTTTTTATTAGCACCATGCACTTTCTTTCCTGCTTTATTTAGGTATGGGAATTTCGATAGGCTTATATAGCCATGGAGTATGTAGGAGATTTTTTTCATTTCCACATTAGTCCTTGTACATTTTCCCACCCCTGGTTCTTTATTTACTTGGTATAAGTGCAGTTTTAGTGCTTATTGATACAGTTAGCCTTATAGTCATAGCTTACTGGCACATTTCTTGCACAGAGACATTGTCCCCAGCTTCTTTTTTATTGAGAGGTTTTCTTGTTGTATTTATTATTTTAATTGTTGTCAATAAATATTATATTTTAATTAATGCTTAAAACCTCGTTTTTCTTCATTTATTTTAATGAGGAAGTTGGTTTGACATGACCCCCATTAGGCAGTCAGTACTGTATTATGCACCCCCATTAGGCAGCCTGTATAGCATAATGCACCCCCATTAGGCAGTCTGTATAGTATAATGTACCCTCATTAGGCAGCCAGTACAGTACAATGCACCCCCATTAGGCATCCAGTATAGTATAATGCACCCCCATTAGGCAGCCAATACAATATAATGCATCCCCATTAGGCAGCCTGTATAGCACAATGCACCCCCATTAGGCAGTCTGTATAGTATAATGTACCCCCATTAGGCAGCCAGTACAGTATAATGCACCCCCATTAGGCAGACCGTACAGTATAATGCACTCGATGGAAAAAAAAATAGGGATTTTTGTGTTACTCACCGTAAAATCCTTTTCTCCGAGACGCTCATTGGGGGACACAGGACTGTGGGTGTATGCTTCTGCCGCCAGGAGGCTGACACTAAGTAAACGTGAAAAAACGTTAGCTCCTCCTCCGTAGTATACACCCTGACACTGGCTGCTGGAGTCTCCAGTTCGGTGCAAAAGCAGTAGGATAAAAACACGAGAGATAATATAACAGCATAAATACAGAAAAAAACTTATGTCTAGAAAAGGTCATACTGACTGATAAAATCCGATATTACCAGGGAGGGAGCTGTGTCCCCCAATAAGCGTCTCGGAGAAAAGGATTTTACGGTGAGTAACACAAAATTCCCTATTTCTCCTTCGCCTCATTGGGGGACGCAGGACTGTGGGATGTCCTAAAGGAGTCCCTGGGTGGGGAATTAACTCACCAGTAAAAATCATCCAGATAACGGATTGTCTATAAATGAGCCACTGCCGCTTGAAGAATCCTTCTACCCAGACTTGCATCTGCAGAGATCTGGGAGCGGACATTATAATGTTTGACAAAAGTATGCAGACTAGACCAGGTCGCAGCTTTGCAAACCTGTTCTGCTGAGGCCTGGTGTCGAATGGCCCAGGAAGCCCCCACTGCTCTAGTGGAATGAGCCTTGATCCCAGCCGGAACAGTCACGCCCTTGGCGAGATAGGCTTCCTGAATGGTTGCCCGTATCCACCTGGCCAGGGTGGATTTTGAGGCCGCGCAACCTTTCCTGAAGGACAAACAGAGCATCCGTCGGGCAGAAAGGAGCCGTTCGAGAAATGTATCTCCTAAGTGCTCTCACCAGATCCAACGTATGGAGAGCTTTTTCTACACGGTGCGTCGGTGCCGGACAAAAAAAGAGGGAAGAACTATATCCTCATTAATATGGAATGAGGAAACAACCTTCGGCAAAAAAGAAGGTGCTGGTCTGAGCACTACCTTATCCTGATGAATACACAGAAAAGGAGTACGACAGGAAAGGGCTGCCAGCTCTGACACCCGTCTTATGGAAGTGATGGCCACTAAAAACACGACCTTCCAAGAAAGGAAAGTCAAGGAAATATCTTGAAGAGGTTCAAAAGGAGCTTCCTGCAGTGCCCTTAAGACCAAATTAAGGTCCCAAGCTTCCAAGGGAGTTTTGTAAGGAGGGACCTTATGAGCGACTCCCTGGAAATGGAAAAAAAGTCCTAACCTGACGTTTAGTAGCAATACTGCGCTGAAAAAGGAGTGATAAGGCCGAGATCTGTCTTCTGAGGGTACTTGGAGCAAGCCCAGAATCCAGGCCTGTTTGAAGAAAGCCTAGAATGTTTGGGACGGAAAAACGCAGAGGAGGCAGTCCGCGCCCTCTACACTATGAAAGGAAAACTTTCCAAGTGTGATAATAAATTCTGGCTGAAACAGTTTTACGCGCACTGATCATGGTATCAGCTACCTCTTGGGAGAACCCTGCCTGAGTTAAAACCCAAGATTCAACGGCTATGCCGTCAAACGTAGGACCCCTGAGTTCTGGTGGTAAATCGGCCCTTGAGAAAGAAGATCCGGCCGATCGGGGAGCCGCCATGGAACCCCGGAGAGGAGCTGTACTAGGTTCGCATACCAGGTCCGTCGTGGCCAATCCGGAGCGATCAGAATAACAGATACTCTTTCTAACTTGATTTTCTTGATTACCCTCAGGAGAAGCGCCAGAGGAGGGAAAAGATAAGAGATGGAACTGGTTCCAAGTCAGAACTAGGGCATCCACAGCGATTGTCTGTGGGTCTCGGTACCTGGAGACAAATCTGGGTACTTTGACATTCACTCTGGACGCCATTAGATCCACGTCCGGGGTCCCCCATAGACGGCATATCTGCTGAAATACCTCGGGATGGAGAGACCATTCCCCGGACACCAGACCCTGACGGCTTAGGAAATCTGCCGCCCAATTTTCTACTCCTGGAATGTGGACTGCTGAAATTACAGAGTGATTTTTTTCGGCCCAGAAGAGTATTTGTTTTACCTCCCGCATGGCTGCCTTGCTGCGGGTGCCCCCCTGGTGATTTATGTAGGCCACTGCTGTGGCGTTGTCCGATTGAATTCGGACAGGGTGACTCGCCAGGAGATGGTGGAAATGCTGCAACGCTAGTCGAACCGCCCGAATCTCCAAGAGATTGATGGGAAGATTTGATTCCCGAAGAGACCAGCGCCCTTGAGCTGTGTGGTGAAAAAACACTGCTCCCCAACCCAGGAGAGTGGCATCTGTTGTGACCACAGCCAATTGGTTGGGGGAAAGGGCTTCCCCCTGAGTAAGGATGGGCTGTACAACCAGCATGAGAGAGCCTGTCTGACCTGGGGAGACAAGCGAAAAACTGCGGTTGAGGGAGAGAGGATTCCTGTTCCATACTGCTAGGATTGCCTGTTGGAGAGGACGAAAATGAAGCTGCACGAATGGTACTGCCTCTATAGTCGCAACCATCTTCCCTAACACCCTCATGCAGGACCGAATCGTATGAGGGTACGGTTGCTGAAGATTCCTCACTTCCCGCCGAAGGGCTAGGACGTTGTCCTGGGGAAGGATTGATAGGGCCTGAGAGGTGTCGAAAATCATACCTAGAAATGATATCTTCAGAGACGGTTGTAGGGATGACTTCCTTAAATTTACTAGCCAACCCAGGCGAGCCAGGGTGTCTAGAACAATGCTGACATTTTCCTTGCAAGCTTGAAAGGTAGGCCCCTTGATCAGAAGATCGTCCAGATATGGCATGACTACTATGCCTCGGGAGTGCAGAATGGACACTACAGTAGACATGACTTTCGTGAACACCCTTGGGGCGGAGGCCAGTCCGAAGGGTAACGCCGTGAACTGGAAGTGTAGGTTGTTCAGTGCGAACCTTAGAAACCTTTGATGAGGAGGAAAAATGGGGATATGTAGGTAAGCATCCTGAATATCTATTGAGGCCAAGAACGCTCCCTTTTCCATTGAAGCAATCACTGACCGCAGAGACTCCATCCGAAAATGGTGAACGCGAACAAACTGGTTTAGGCATTTTAGATCCAGGATAGGATAGGTCTTACTGTTCCGTCCTTTTTGGGGACCACAAAAAGGTTGCAATAGAACCCTTGAAACCTTTCCTCCCTTGGGACAGGAGAAATGACTCCGCTGAGATGAAGGGATTCTACAGAACTGTACAGGTTTCGTCGGAGGGACTCGGACCTGGGAAGACGTGATGGGAAGAACCGTAGAGGAGGCTGACGGACCAGCTCTTTCTTGTAACCTGAAGATACGAGCTCTTTTACCCACCGGTCGTGGATTACCTGAATCCAGACCCGGTAAAACAAAAGTAGACATCCGCCTACTCTGTTGGAGGCACTCTGAGGAGGCCTCCAGTCATTTGGCTGAAAACCTTTGAGTCCTAGATCCTCTGGATCTAGTCGACTGGAAACGCATTCTTCCCCCCTGGTTGGCCGTATAAGAGACCCGAGCGTCTCGGTCCTGATTGGGTCGACCTTGCGCCGCAGTGCCCGATGTTGGGGCCCATCTAGTATTGAGAAAGGATCTGAAACGGGCTTGAAGTTGGCGACAAAAAGGCTGCCTAATCCTCTGCTGAGGAAGAAACTTACTCTTCCCTACTGTGGAGTCAGAAATAAGGCTACGTTCACATTAGCGTTAAGCTAATGTGCGTCGGGTTTGCGTCGGCGACGCAGCGGCGACGCATGCGTCATGCGCCCCCTATACTTAACATGGGGGACGCATGCGTTTTTTTTTGTTGCGTTGTGCCACACATGCGTCTTTTTTGCCGCAAGCGTCGGACCAAGAAAACGCAACAAGTTGCATTTTTCTTGCGTCCGATTTTCGGCAAAAACCGACGCATGCGTCGCAAAACGCAGCGTTTTTGCGTGCGTTTTGCCGCGTTTTTGCGTGCGTTGTGCGTTGCGTCGCCGACGCAGCGGCGCACAACGCTAGTGTGAACTTAGCCTAAGCTGATCCAGCTTCTCTCCGAATAGGCGATCCCCCTGATACGGAAGAGTTGTAAGAGATTTTTTTAGAGGTAGAGTCTGCCCGCCATGTCCTTAACCAGAGAGCCCTTCTAATAGCAATGGCGTTAGCAGCAGCCGAAGAGGCACAGTCTGCGGCATCCAAGGAAGCATTGATCAGATAGCTACCCGCAACCGCAAGTGCAATCTGAGAAGACATTTCTGCCAACTCTGCAGACAACTCACGTTCCTGAAGAGCCTTTGTTAAAGACTCTGACCAGGACATCATAGCTTTCGCAACCCAAGTTGCCGCAAATGAAGGAAAAAGTGCCGAACTTGAAGCCTCAAAAACTGAACGAGCCAAGCTATCTATAAGACGATCCGTAGGATCCTTAATCGCCGAGCCACTAGGGAGAGATAACAATGTGTTAGAGGCTAAACGGGACACCGGAGGGTCCACGGAAGGATTTTCTGCCCATTTACTACAAAGTTCAGCAGCAAAGGGGTACCTAATCTTCAAAGCTTTTTGCCCCGAAAAATGCTTGTCCGGATGTTCCCGGTTACGCCGAATCAGGTCCTCAAACTCAGGGTGAGAGGAGAAAACTCTATGGGCTCGTTTAGTTTGTTAAATGCTACCTTATGATCGGAGGATGAGGCGGTTTCGTCCTCTATCCCCAGGGACTGATTGATAGCCTCAATCAGACTATCGACTCCCGAAAACCAGGAGACTCAAAATTAAGGGACTCCTCTGAATCATAGTCTGTCTCAACTTCCCCGCTCTCTGCTGGGGAAGGAGAAAGCGACACGGAACTCCAGGGTGCAGAAGCACCTGAGAGCCTGGGCGACTGTGCGAATCCGCTTTTCATGTGTCTGTCTGGTGTGGGCACGGCCCCTGCAGGCCGAAGGCTCTCGAGACCCCGAGGCCCTATCCGAGACAGGAGGACTGCTGGCCCTGACTGCCGGGGTCTGAAGGGATTTGATTGCTTCAGTAAGAGACGCCATGGATTGTGATAAAGATGCAACCCATTCAGGCGGATCAGCCCCAGCCACTGCTTGAGGGGCAGGGACGGGAGAGATAGCTGGGGAGCTGGCAGGGGGGGGGCTCCTGGGCGCGATCCGAGTCACAGGCCTCCCAGAGACGGTTGCTCTGGGCACAGGGGAATGGGGCACGACAAGTTACACAACTGGTAAATAGGACCATATGAGCCTTAACCCTTCTAGACATAGTGCGAGCTATACCCAGGGCCTGAGACCGGGAAAAGAAAAATGCTACTACCTGCTGGAGGGAGAAGCACTTACCCCAGTCCTGTGTCCCTACCAAAAACGGTGACCAAACTCAAGATGCGGAGCCAAATGAGCCGTCTTTAACTTGTGCAGGCCTCAGTGGGCGGGACCGCCCTGATGCGGTGCGGCCTGTAGTAGGCCTGAAGCCGGGGACTCAATTTTTCCCTGGGAGAGGGAAGGGAAAGTGAAACCGGAAGTAGATGCGCCGGAGGGGGCGGGGCCTCACAGCGCGGTTTTGCTGGGAGAAATGCCGGGTCTAAGCGACCCGGAAGTACTCTGATGGAGGCCAGGCCGGAGCCTGAAGCCTCAGGAAGACCATGATGCCGGCGCACGGAATCACTGAAGCGGTCCACCGCATAGTAACGGCGCTGACGGTGCCGCATGCTACCTGGATTACCGCTTTATCCCCTGCTCTGCCTGCCTGCTCTGTGTTCAGCAAGGGTAAGTGCTGCATGATCTGCACACACCCTGCTATAGCGTTCTGCTCAGCTACACTGACATAGAGCTACATACACTCGCAGCCCCAGAAAAAAAGGAATCTGCAGATGCCTTGCGTCAAAACAGGAGCCCCCCTCCTATGAAGTATTATCCGGTGGGGAGTGGGGGGAGGTAAATGACGGTGCAGGAACCCTAGCTCCATTATCTGCTAAGGATAAGGAGAGGGACCGTCCACCACCCCATCTAGCACCATAGCAAAAGCAAAGGTGTAGAGAAAACAGGGGGGACACACGGACATTCTACGGGCACCTGTACAGCCTAGGGTCTAAATACCTTAGGGTGGTCAGGGCCAAGTCCGGTGAGGGATCCCACGTCACGGGAAAGGATACGTGGAGAAATTCACACGTGCTTGCCCGTTGTTGGTTTTGGGGAGATCGGACCCTCAAAAAGGTCCATCGCCCCTTCAATTCCGTTAGTGAAGAGATGAATAGGAAATGGGTCCAAAAGATCCGGGACCCAGAGGTGTGCCTCCTTCAGACACTAAGCAAGAACTGGAGTCTCCAGCAGCCAGTGTCAGGGTGTATACTACGGAGGAGGAGCTAACGTTTTTTCACGTTTACTTAGTGTCAGCCTCCTGGCGGCAGAAGCATACACCCACAGTCCTGTGTCCCCCAATGAGGCGAAGGAGAAAATACAATACTCACCTCTCTTCCTCCTTGTCCCCGCGGTGCTCTGAGCACCCGCTCATCTCTAGACAACGGGTGCTGAGTACTGACATCGCGACCCTCTGACAGTGTCGTCGTCGTTAATGTCAGACCCTGACAGGGGGATGATGGGAGAGGGAGCGTCAGCGTAACACTCCCTCTCTCATCAATGTGGCATCCAGCCGATACAGCTGACCCTGCGATGACAGGCGGGGGGGCCCACTGCTGGCACAGGGACCCCCCACTGCCTCCTCAGGGGCCCATAGCGGCTGATCGTGTCTCCCTGCTCTGCCGCAGAATGTAACTGTATTGGCGCGCTGTGCACGCCAATACAGTTACATAGCGTAGCACCGGGTGGGACCCCTCAGAACGCGGGGCGCCAGGGGCCTCGGTAGCTACGCTACTGGTGCAAATACTTTTCCCTTTCTTCACTCCCCTTGGTTGTTGGCGTGTACATTTTGGATGATTGGTACTTTCCTTAATCCGAGTACGTATTCGCTTGTTAGTCTGGTTGGTGTATACACTTCCATACACTTCTACTTCCAGCTTCCCTGGGTGGGGGAAAGGAACAGAAAAAGGGAGTATTCAGGAGCTCAGCAAAGTATGTGTTCCCGGCGTCTACACCATTAGAAATAATCCGGGAAATAGAGATAGATAGGTCACCCCTTATCCCTAGGGACAGGGAAGGAGCCCATAGATACCCGACAACAGTCGTGACAGTACCCCTCTAGTTGACAAACAACTTGCAGTCCTAGGATTATTTGAAGCATTCCTATCATCAAAAAACACTTATGATAATGATCATGATGATGACGATACGTCAGCGGGAAAACAAAAAGGTGTGCAGCTTAAAATGGAAAGAAAAATAACCTCTTTGGTCATCAGGTCTATGATATCATGATACAAAAGGGAAGAATGATTAGTCCAAGTCAAAACAGAAATGAACCATGCAGACTCTGGTTATTAAAAGCAGGGACTGAAAATGATAGAAGACTAAGAAATTTTACGGTCAATTATAAATGACCTAATGTGTCATTTTCAAAACAATTTTAACTTACAAGACAACCCCTTTAAGAATTGTTTACATCTCATAACATGTAAAGCTGTGTGTCCTTACAGTGGCTGGAGGTTTTCCACCAGTTGTTTGTGACTTCCACATTTTCATGGAACTGCAGGATGGGTTCAGGTTCTTGATGACATCTTTATCTTCAGACAGAATACTAACCACAAAGTCTAATGCAAAAAAAAAAAAGTTGATATTAAATTTAATAATTTACAGTTTCAGAGTGAAGAGGGTTGAGGGTACTTGGTTAAATGGGTGGCAATCTCCTGGAACATACAGAGAATAATTATTTATCCCCTTTCTGACAATGGACGTAATGATCCCTCCATGTGCCCTGGGGCCTATTTGACCATGGACGTATCATTACATCATCGCGATCACCCGAGCACACGGGGGAAGCTTGGGCGATCGCCACCGGGTGTCAGCTGATTCTCACAGCTGACACCCGGCACTAGGTGCCAGGCGTGGTCACAGACCGCTCCCGGCATTTTTAACCCCTGAAATGCTGCGATAGAACACGATCGTACCATTTCGGAAGCCGGCAGAGGCCTGACAGCCCCTCTGCCTTTGGATCGGAGAACCCGCGGAATGACACGGGGTCCTGATCGTTGCCATGGTGACCTGATGTCATCATGACGACATCCGGGTATCCAGAGCTAGGAAACTTGGCCATCATGCGCAGTGCATCTCTGTCAGTGCAGAGCTGACAGCTTCTATGGCATGGTGATGCTGCTTCTATACAAGCGATCAGCCAGCAAAAAATTATAGTCCCATAGTGGGACAAAGGTAAATAATTAGAAAGAAGTAAAAAAAAATTAAAAAAAAAAAAATTGTAAAAATATTTTTTGAAAAAATCTAAAATAAAAATAAACATATTATATCTTTAAATAAATATTTGAATTAACACAAAATGTAAACATAAAAGTACACATAAGGCTATGTTCACACGTTCAGGATTTCCATCCTTTTTTTTTCCTGACTGAAACTGCAGGTCTCTGCAGAAAACGCAGGTGCGTTTTTTGGTGCGTTTTTGTTGCGTTTTTGTTGCGTTTTTTGGTGCGTTTTTTAGTGCGTTTTTTAGTGCGTTTTTTGATGCAGTTTTGTCTGCAGATTGTCTGTGTTTGACAGAAATAAAGTTTACTGCAGTGGGGGGGGGGAAAAAAAAAAAAAATGATGTCATTTCCTTGTCCAACCCTTTTCTTCTTCCATCCTCCATTTTGGGACTAAACACCAAAATGAGTGGACGTGTTTTGAATGACAGCGCTCCGCGTTTTGCGCCGCATGCGTCACTGCAGCGCACGCATCCGGGCGCAGAGGACGCAGCAAGTTGCATTTTTGCTGCGTCCAAAATCAATCAAAAAAAGGACGCATGCGGCGCAAAACGCAGCGTTGTGCATGCGTTTTGCTGCGTTTTACTTTGCGTTGTGTGTTGCGGCGCCGACGCTGCGGCGCACAACGCAAATGTGAACATAGCCTAAGTGGCACGTATTTCAGTGCCACGTGCCACGTATTTCAGTGCCACGTATTTCAGTGCCACGTGCCACGTATTTAAGTGCCATGTGCCACGTATTTCAGTGCCACGTATTTAAGTGCCACGTATTTCAGTGCCACGTGCCACGTATTTAAGTGCCACGTGCCACGTATTTCAGTGCCACGTATTTCAGTGCCACGTGCCACGTATTTCAGTGCCACGTATTTAAGTGCCACGTATTTAAGTGCCACGTGCCACGTATTTAAGTGCCACGTGCCACGTATTTCAGTGCCACGTGCCACGTATTTAAGTGCCACGTGCCACGTATTTCAGTGCCACGTATTTCAGTGCCACGTGCCACGTATTTAAGTGCCACGTATTTAAGTGCCACGTGCCACGTATTTAAGTGCCACGTGCCACGTATTTCAGTGCCACGTGCCACGTATTTAAGTGCCACGTGCCACGTATTTCAGTGCCACGTATTTCAGTGCCACGTGCCACGTATTTCACTGCCACGTATTTAAGTGCCACGTATTTAAGTGACACGTATCACGTATTTAAGTGACACGTGTCACGTATTTAAGTATCCACGTATCCCACGAAGATTTTTCATGGAGAACAGACACATCCAGAGATATGTCTGCTCTCCACGGCTGCAGCAACACACTGACAGGAGCCATAGTTCCTGTCGGTGTGTCACTGCGCATGCGCGAGCGAGTTTACCGGCGGTCATTGACCCCGGCACTCTCGCTTAACGGCAGTGCTGCGTGGGAAAGTTCAACGCAGCTGTACTGCTGTTAACCGAGACGCCGGAGCCATTGAACTCCGGAACAGTACGCGATACACTGCTAGGAGCTTCGCTCCTGGCAGTGTATCGCCGGAGAGCAGCCGATCGGCGTGGGACACTCGTTTTATGGATTCTGCGGACAGGGAGTATGGATTTGGTTTATTATTTTTGGATTTTTTCCTGGAGGATCGAGGGCTTCGCCTACCAGTGTGCTGTTGGTGAGTATATACTCTATGTTATGTGTTGTATGTACTGTACTGTGTGTCATGTATGTGTATTGTGTGTAGGTGTTTGGTGTAAACTTTACTATTGTGCTAAGTCGCCGGACACAGGGACAACTCTCCCATCCTAATACCGGATGGGAGTAGTAGTCCATACGGCGACTTAGCACAATGGTGGCACTAGCGTCGCATGGGGACACGCACACACACACACACACACACACACACACACACATACCAAATCAATCAAACGGCCGACACGATCCCCATGCGACGCTATGCCTCCATGTCTCTCCGCCCACGCACTTCCGGCCCCGCACTTCCGCCGGCTTCCCCGCACTTCCTGCAGCAGCGGTTCTGCACATCAAACCGCAGTAAAACACGCAGATATATTTTTGATCTGCGTGTTTTACTGCGATTTTGACCTCACAATGGAGGTCTATGGGTGCAGAACCGCTGCGGTTCAGGAAGAAGAATTGACATGCTCCTTCTTTTTTCCGGGAGCTATTCAGCACGGCTTTTTTTTTAAAATTTCCGGACCATGTGCACAGTGTGTCCTGTTTTCCATAGGGTACAGTGTACTGTACCCTGCATGGAAAACAGCTGCGGAACCGCAGCGGCAAAACCGCCGCGGTTCCGCGGTAAAAAACGCACTGTGTGAACATGGCCTAATTGGTATCACCGCGTCCACAACGCCTATTAACCCCTTTACCCCCAAGGGTGGTTTGCACGTTAATGACCGGGCCAATTTTTACAATTCTGACCACTGTCCCTTTATGAGGTTATAACTCTGGAACGCTTCAACGGATCCTGGTGATTCTGATATCGTTTTCTCAAGACATATTGTACTTCATGATAGTGGTAAAATTTCTTTGATATTACCTGTGTTTATTTGTGAAAAAAACGGAAATTTCGCGAAAATTTTGCAATTTTCCAACTTTGAATTTTTATGTCCTTAAATCACAGAGATATATGTCACACAAAATACTAATAAGTAACATTTCCCACATGTCTACTTTACATCAGCACAATTTTGGAACCAAATTTTTTTTTTGGTAGGGAGTTATAAGGGTTAAAAGTTGACCAGCAATTTCTCATTTTTACAACACCATTTTTTTTCTAGGGACCACATCACATTTGAAGTCATTTTGAGGGGTCTATATGATAGAAAATAACCAAGTGTGACACCATTCTAAAAACTGCACCCCTCAAGGTGCTCAAAACCACATTCAAGAAGTGTATTAACCCTTCAGGTGTTTCACAGGAATTTTTGGAATGTTTTAAAAAAAAACAACAACTTTTTTTTCACAAAAAATTTACTTCAGCTCCAATTTGTTTTATTTTACCAAGGGTTACAGGAGAAAATGGACCCCAACACTTGTTGTGCAATTTGTCCTGAGTATCCGGATACCCCATATAGGGGGGTAAACGATTGTTTGGGTGCATGGTAGAGATTGGAAGGGAAGGAGCGCCATTTGACTTTTCAATGCAAAATTGGCTGGAATTGTGATGGGACGCCATGTTGCGTTAGGGAGCCCCTGATGTGCCTGAACATTGAAACCCCCCACAAGTGAAACCATTTTGGAAAGTAGACCCCCTAAGGAACTTATCTAGATGCGTGGTGAGCACTTTGACCCACCAAGTGCTTCACAGAAGTTAATAATGTAGAGATGTAAAAATAAAAAATAATATTTTTTCACAAAAATGAACTTTTCACCTCCAATTTTTTATTTTACCAAGGGTACCAGAAGAAATTGTACCCCAAAAGTTGTTGTGCAATTTATCCTGAGTATGCTGATACTCCATATGTGGGGTTAATCACTGTTTGGGTGCATGGCAGAGCTCGGAAGGGAAGGAGCGCCGTTTGACTTTTCAATGCAAAATTGGCTGGATGAGCCCCTGATGTGCCTAAACATTGAAACCCCCCCACAAGTGACACCATTTTGGAAAGTAGACCCCCTAAGGTGCATGGCAGAGCTCGGAAGGGAAGGAGCGCCATTTGGAATACAGACTTAGATGGATTGGTCTTCAGGCGTCACGTTGCATTTGCAGAGCCCCGGATGTCCTTAAACAGTAGAACAAGTGACCCCATATTGAAACCTAGACCCCCCCAAGGAACTTATCTAGATGTGTTGTGAGAACTTTGAGCCCCCAAGTATTTCACTACAGTTTATAACGCAGAGCCATGAAAATAAAAAATCATTTTTGTCCCACAAAAATGTTTTTTTAGCCCCCCAAATTTTAATTTTCCCAAGCGTAACAAGAGAAATTGGACCCCAGAAGTTGTTGTCCAATTTGTCCTGCATACGTTGATACCCCATATGTTGGGGTAAACCCCTGTTTGGGCGCACGGGAGAGCTCGGAAGGCCCCGGGGGGCATCATGTTATAGTGACAGATCGCTGATCTGACACTTTGCACAGCACTATGTCAGATCAGCGATCTGACATGCAGGGCTGCAGGCTTACCAGCGCTTGATCTGAGGAGGCGCTGGTAAGCCACCTCCCTGCAGGACCCGGATGTAGCCCCGTGGCCATTTTGGATCCGGGGCCTGCTGGGAGGAGATGCTAGGTACAAGGTGAGAACATCGCCTTGTATCGAGGGTCTCAGGGAAGCCCGCAGGGACCCCCCTCACTGCGCAATGCTTCCCTATGCCCCCAGAACACTGCAATCATGTTTGATCGCAGTGTGCCGGGAGTGGGTCCGTGACCTCTCCTGGCACATAGTGCCGGATGTCAGCTGCGATAGTCAGCTGACACCCGGCCGCGATAGGCCGCGCTTCCCCCCTTGAGCGCGGCCGATCGCTATGACGTACTATTCCGTCGGTGGGCATACGGGCCCACCCCACCTCGACGGGATAGTACGTCTAATGTCAGAAAGGGGTTAAACTGTCCCACTAGTTAACCCCTTTAGTGAACACCATAGAAAAAATAATAAAAAACAATGCTTTATCATCATACCGCCAAACAAAAAGTGGAATAACACATGATCAAAAAAAGGGATATAAACATGATACTGCTGAAAATGTCATCTTGTCGCACAAAAAACAAATCACCATACAGCTCCGTCAGCGGAAAAATAAAAAAGTTATAGATCTCAGAATAAAGTGATGCAAAAATAATTATTTTTTCTACAAATAGTTTTTATTGTATAAAAGCACCAAAACATTAAAAAATGACATACCGTAAAATGAGGTTTCGCTGTAATCGAACTGATCCGAAAAATAAGACTGCCTTATCTATTTTACCACACACAAATCGGCATAACCCCCCAAGCCCAAAAGAAATACATGAATTGCTGTTTTTTTGTTCACTCAGAATAGAAAGCGATAAAAAAAGTCATGTCCAGCTTCTGAGAGAGACTGTCGCTTGGTTGAGAGCTTGCTAAAGCTGGCGGAGATTAAAAAGCTTTACTAAGTGCCTACAGCCTATCTAGCGCTACAAACACACCACAGAGGACCCGGGACAAAGAGTCTTCCTCACATAGGACTCCAGGAACGGAGGTGCCGGTGTTGACAGCCCGGCCCACAGTTGCTCCAAAGACTGCGGTGTCCCCCACAGGCCTGCAGTGCGGCACGGGAGAGCATAAGAGGACCCGACAGGATGGCTCTGAGCTTCCCTGATGGTGCGGTAAGAGGGAGGATGCACTAGGGTGAACACGGCATCACTGAGACGGACTGAGACAGTGATCCCCTTCGCTATATGAGGACCGTGGAGCAGAGGTAAGAGGAGACCCTGCTTGTTCCCCAACTCCGACTGCATAGCACGGTCTATAACAGAGGTCTCAAACTGCATTCCTCAAGGGCCGCAAACAGGTCATGTTTTCAGGATTTCCTTGTACTGCACAGGTGATAATTTAATTATCTACACACGATTACAGCACCTTGTGCAATACTAAGGAAATCTTGAAAACACACATGGTTTGCGGCCATCGAGGAATGCAGTTTGAGACCCCTGGTCTATACAATCCATACTTACCCTGCTTGGTCCTATGACGACAGGTCATCTGTCGCAGCCTGGTGCGGACTCGGGCTCTGCGGAAGGGAGGACGGGGGAAGGCTGGACGGAGTGAAATCAGCGAATATAAAAGTTCCAGCCATTGTACCCCAGATAGGAGGACTTTTGCCACCACAGAAAACCGCCCCTATCTTGGGGAAAAATCATATAAAGTGGAGGCATAGTCTCCTGTCCAAAATTTGGATTGGGGACACTTAGGGCATGTGCACACGTTGCAGATTTGCCTGCGGACTTTTCTGCACTATATCCGCAGCTCTTGGCAGAAAACGAAGGTGCGTTTTTGATGCGTATTTTTTCGCGGTTTTGATGCTTTTTTTGATGCGTTTTTGAAAGCTAAATAAAGATGTATTATTGAACAACAACAAAAAAAGATTTGTGATGTCATGTCTTGTCCAACCTCCTCTTTTACATTTGTCCAACCCACACTCCATTAGATAGATAGATAGAATGAGAGAGATAGATGTAGATAGATATATGGATAGTTAGGCTACTTTCACACATCAGGTTTTTGCCGTCAGGCATAATCCGTCGAGTTTTGAAAAAAACGGATCCGGATAGTGAAAAACTGATGCAACGGATCCGTTTTTTTGAGAGAGAGAGAACGGAAAATGTGCATGATTTCAATGGAAAAATGCATAAAAATAGAATTATTCTTACCGTTAATTCGGTTTCTAGGAACCTTCCACGACGGCATATGGAGGTTGTCTCTTTGCCCTAATGGGGAACAGGAAACACAGAGAGGTTAAAAGGACCTCCCACCTCCCACTTGCCAGTGACTTACAACTGAGACCATAGCACCGGTTTACCTTCTGAGTCCCAGAATTAATCCAGGAATATATAGAGGGAGGGAATTAGCGCCGTCGTGGAAGGTTCCTAGAAACCGAATTAACGGTAAGAATAATTCTATTTTCTCTAGTCACCTTCCACGACGGCATATGGAGGAATACCAACTAATTTGGCACTAGGGAGGGACAACGGCCTGAAGAACCTTGCGGCCGAAGACCAAATCCTTATTGGATAACACATCCAATCTATAATGTTTAGAGAAGGTATGGAGTGAGGACCACGTAGCTGCCCTGCAGATCTGCTCCGGAGATGCGCCTGCTCTTTCTGCCCAGGAAACTGACGTAGATCTAGTTGAGTGGGCCTTGATCCCTACCGGAGGTATTTTATTTTGAGCAAGGTAGGATTCTGTTATGGCTTTTTTAATCCATGTAGCAATGGTATTTTTGGCTACCTTCTTCCCTTTATTTTGCCCCGAAGTATGGACAAAAAGGTTATGATCAATTCTAAGATCTCGAGTTTGATCCAGGTAATGAAGCAGGATACAGGATACGATGAACGTCCAGAGTGTAAAATCTCCTTTCCTCTGAGTTTGCAGGTTTGTTGCAAAAGGTAGGTAGAACGATCTCTTGGGAACGATGAAATTCAGAGACCACTTTTGGAAGGAAAGAAGGATCCAGACGGAGTACTATTGAGTCATCTCTAACCAGGAAATAAGGTTCTCTTATCGATAAGGCCTGTAATTCACCCACTCTTCTGGCTGAAGTTATAGCTACCAAAAAAACGGTTTTGTAAGCAAGATTTTGTGGGGAACAGGAAGACAGAGGTTCAAAGGGTGGACCCGTAAGACCTTGAAGTACGATGTTAAGATCCCATGGAGGAACTATGATTTGTTGCCTAGGGTTTATTCTGATTGCTGAGGTCATGAACCTTTTGATCCAGCGATGGCCTGCTAGATCTTGATCGAACATAGAACTGAGCGCAGAAATTTGGACCTTCAGAGTACTAGGTTTCAGGCCCATTTCCAAGCCTTTCTGTAGGAAATCTAATATCCTAGGTATATCCGGCCTGAGAGGGTCTGGAAGGATAGGTAGGCAAAAAGATGAAAACTTTTTCCAGATTTTATTGTAAATGGCGTTTGTTACTGGCTTCCTGGATTTTTGTAAGGTGGCTATGACAGGGATTGATAACCCTTTTGCTTTCAATACCTGGGCTTCAGAAACCACGCCGCTAAATTCCATTTCTGAGGGTCCGAGTGAAGAACTGGCCCCTGAGAGGAGATTGTCTTTTATGGGTAACATAACTGGCCCGTCCACTTGTAGTTGGATGATCAAGTTGAACCAACTTCTTTTGGGCCAAAATGGAGCAATCAGGATAGTTGGAGTCCCTTCCATCCGAATTTTCCGCAGCACTTTTGCAAGGATTGGGATTGGTGGGAATGCGTAGGCTAGATGAAAATGCCAATCTTGAACTAGAGCATCCACTGCTCTGGGATTGCCTGTTGGATTCAGGGAAAAAAATGTTTCGACTTTTGCATTTTGATGGGAGGCAAAGAGGTCGACATCCGGGAGACCCCACCTGCTTACTAAAAGATTGAACGTTTGAGGATCCAGAGTCCATTCGCCCGGGTGGATATCTCGCCGGCTCAGATAATCTGCCTGAATATTGGCAGTACCTTGCAGGTGAGTTGCCGTCAGGGAAAGCAAGTGATTTTCGGCCCAGGCAAAGATTCGAGCAGAGATCCTCTTTAAGCTGGCAAATTTTGTACTGCCCTGGTGTTTGATGTGAGCCACCGTGGTCATGTTGTCTGAGTGTATCAGAACATGTTGGCCAGAAATCTGACGATCTGCTGCCAAGAGAGCTTCTTCCACCGCTTTGAGTTCCCGGAAATTCGAAGATCTCCCTCTGATTGTCTGGTCCCAAAGACCCTGATAAGGAACCTGATTTATCACGGCTCCCCAGCCCCTCTTGCTGGCATCTGTCTTGATTGTAGTTATTGGGGACTGAACCCAACTCACACCTCTGAGAAGATTTCTCGATCTCATCCACCATGTTAAGGATGCTTTCACCCGACCTGGTGTGCGAATCCTTTTGGTCAGTGAGCTGGGACGACCATCCCAATTGTCTAAGACATGGGTTTGGAGAATTCTTGAGTGGGCTTGAGCCCAAGCCACCGACTGAATGCATGCTGTCATGGAGCCTAACAGCGACATTCCCTCTCGGAGTGTAGGAGATCTCATCTCCTTGTATTTCCTGATCTTTACTACTAATGGTAGTCTGTGATCGTCTGGAAGAAAGGACATTTGTTTTATCGAGTCCAGAACTACTCCTAAAAACTTCCTGGTTTTTGAGGGTTGAAGCTGAGATTTCTTCATGTTCGGAATCCAACCCAGAGACTTCAATATCTCTAATGTAGCTGACACATGGGATATCAGGGTTGCCTCGGTGGGAGCTACTATCAGCAGATCGTCCAGATAGGGCACCACAGAAACCCCTTGTCTCCGGATAAAGGACACTGCCTCTGCCATTACTTTGGAGAACACCCTCGGGGCTGATGAAATGCCGAATGGGAGGACTCCGAACTGATAGTGCTCCACCTGGTGATTTCCCTGTATCGCAAACCTGAGATATTTTCTGTGTCTCGGGTGGATAGGAATGTGGAAATATGCATCCTTTAGATCTATAGTCGCCATAAAGGAGTGTTGATTTATTAAAGGGATGGCTGATTTTACAGACTCCATCTTGAATCTTCGATATTTCACGTATTGATTCAGACCCTTTAAATTTATAATAATCCGAACTTCCCCTGATGGTTTGGGTACCAGAAATAAACGGGAATAATGTCCTAGACCCTGTTCTGACTGAGGAACCGGGAATATCACGTTTGATCTCAGAAGATTTCTGAGACCCAATGTTAACAAATTGTGATGTCTTGCCGGAAGGGAAGTAATTTTTAGACCCTGAGGGGGGGGAGAAATTAACTCGATCAAATAACATTGAGGACCCAGTGGGATTTGGTGATGTTTTCCCACTGATTCACATATCTTGAGAGTCTTCCCCCCACCGGGTCGGAGTCATTGTTTATCCTGTTGGGATGACTGCTGCTGCTGTTGTTGAGGGACGAAAATATTTTTCCCTCTTCCTTTTGCATAGCTCCACCTGCCGGTTTTGCCTTTACCCCTCGGTTGGGAGGGCTGCGACATTGGGGCACGAAAAAAACGTTTTTTCGGTTGTTTTTGCTCCGGGAGCGCTTTTTTCTTGTCAGTTGCTTTGTCAAGAATGTCGTCTAATGCTGGGCCAAACACATAGTCTCCTTTAAATGGAATGGCGCACAATTTAGCTTTAGAGGTGATATCGCCACTCCATAGCTTGAGCCAGAGAGCCCATCTGGCAGAGTTGGAGAGTACTAGAGACCTGGCAGCGACTCTAACGGATTCCAGAGAAGCGTCCGCCAGGAACCCAGTAGCTCTAAGCAGTATAGGAAGTGAATCCAACATTTCACCTCTAGGGGTACCCTGCGATATGTGAGACTCTAGTTTTTCTAGCCAGCAGGAGAGGGCCCTGGCTACGCAGGTAGAGGCGATATTAGCCTTCAGGACAGATGTAGAGGATTCCCAAGACTTCTTCAGGAGACTCTCAATCTTCCTGTCCATAGGATCTCTCAATTGCGAAGAGTCCTCAAAGGGGAGTGCCGTTTTTTTGGCGACTCTGGCTACCTGCACATCAACTTTGGGAATGTCGAGTTTGACAAAATCACCCTCTAGAGGAAATCTATGTTTCATCTCTGAAGACATGCTAAGGCGCTTTTCAGGGAGTTGCCATTCCTGCTCAATCATGTTAACCACATTAGCGTGAACGGGGAACCCTGTCTTTTTCTCCGATCTGAGCCCACCAAACATATGATCCTGTATGGACTGTGGTACAGGTTCCTCTTCAAGTCCCATCGTGTTACGTACAGCAGAGACTAGGTCCTCGATATATTCTGAGGAAAAGAGGTATTTCCTGACCTCAGCCTTAGGGGATGCAGGATCTTCCCAGCCAACAGATGAAGTTTGAGAGTGGTCTGAATCAGAGTCCGATTCAATGACCTGTATCTTTCTCTTCTTAGCTGGGGAGTGTGGTGGCGGAGGTGGAGGTGTGAAAGCTGCCAAGGAAGATTGTACCTCCTGTTTAACAAGAGAGCGAATCTCATCTAGTAGTGATGGTTGCTCCGCTTTAATTATCTTGTCAGTGCAAGGCTGACAGAGCTTTTTATCCCAGTTAGGAGGGAATTTAGCAGCACAGACCGGGCACTTCTTCCTATAGTTAGCTTTGGGGGTAGACCTTTCTCCCTGAAATAAAGAGGGAGAGAGGAGTGAGGAGCTAAACCCCCTAAGGGAACTACCTCCCGGATCCCGTCCCTGCATACTCACAGTAGCAGGGGCAGCGCTGGGCTCTGCAGATGCAGGGCATAAAGAACCGTCCATACTGAAGGATTTTTGGTCTTACCTCAGTGGTGGTTCAGCAGGTTTTTATGGAGAGCGTTCCCAGCACCTGCCTCCAGCGGCCGAATCTCCCCCTCCCCCTCCGGTATCCATATGTGGGACGCCATTGCTCCGAACACGCCGGCCGGCGAAACCCGGAAGTACCGGCTTCAGGGAACATACAAAAAAACCGGAAGTGACGCGCGCGACCGCTGACGTCACTTCCGGAACGCCGAGCCGAGCCGAATGGAGGGGAAGAAGCCGGGAAGCTCAAGGAGGATCCCGGCTGGGGATCCAGGCCTGCTTTACCCTCGCGGGGGCGCAGGAAGGCCTGGAAGGGGTCCCGAGGAACCTGGCATCAGGACGACGGGAGCAGCATAAGGGGGAGGCACAGAGCGACACCAGCTGCCCGGCTAAGCAGGTAACCCGCATAAGAAAAAACACACTGTAGCCGCCGGCCACTACAGCATATGGAAAAAAACCTCTCCCTGTCCCAAAGGGGAACAGGAAAGACAATGGCAAGTGGGAGGTCCTTTTAACCTCTCTGTGTTTCCTGTTCCCCATTAGGGCAAAGAGACAACCTCCATATGCCGTCGTGGAAGGTGACTAGAGAAAAAACGGATTCAGAGGCCTGATTCATCATTTCACATCTCAGTTTCATATGTTTTTCGCCGGATCCGTCGCTGCGCGTTTTTTCACCGGACAGAAAAACCGTTCTGTACGTTTTCTCCGTCCGCTGGAAACAGCTTTTCTGACGAATCCGGCAAAAAATGGATGAAACGTGTGGCCATCAGGCGCAATCCGGCGCTAATACAACTCTGAGAAAAAACGGATCCGGCGGAAAAAAAACCCACTGATCCGTTTTTTTCAAAACTCGCCGGATTGTGCCTGACGGCAAAAAACCTGATGTGTGAAAGTAGCCAGATAGATATATGGATAGATATATCTATGTATCTACAGATATATCTATCTATAAATATATCTATAGATCGATATAGCCATAGTTATAGCTATAGATATATCTATACATATATCCATAGATATAGCTATACATATATCCATAGTTATCCATGTATAGATTTATCTATTGATATATCTATAGATATAGAATAGCGAGGCCTATGTTTCTTAATGAACGTTTAATTTAAAAAAAAAAGGAAAAAAAGGCGTGGGCTCCCGGGCAATTTTCTGCGCCAGAGGGGGAAAGCAGACGGCCGGGCGCCAATATTTGTAGCCTGGGAAGGGGTTAATACCCAATGGCCCCTTCCCAGGCTATGAATATCAGCCCGCAGCTGTCTACATAGCCTTTGCTGGCTATTAAAATAAGGGAACCCCCCCAAAAAAAATGATGTGGGGTCCCCCTATATTTTATAGCCTAGAGAGGGGCCATGGATATTACCGCATCTGTCAGATGCGCCAATTCCAGCACTTAGCCCCTCTCTTCCCACTCCTGTGAAGCGGTGGGATATGGGGTAATAAGGGGTTAATGTCACCTTGCTATTGTAAGGTGACATTAAGCCAGGTTAATAATGGAGAGGCGTCAATAAGACACCTATCGATTATTAATCATATAGTAGTGAAAGAGTTAAAAAAAATAAAGACACAGCCAGAAAAAAGTAATTTAATATTCTTAGTTTAACCACACTTCCCATACTCTATCACCTGCAAAAAATTTAAAATGATAAACCAACCGTATACTACCTGTCCGCCGTAGTCAAATTAATAACGAGTGTCCCACAATGATCACCCCTATAGAACAGTGACATCGGGTGATGTCACTGCTCTATAGACCTCCAGTGACACACTGACAGGGGACATTGGCTCCTGCAGTGCATCACTGAGGTTACCTGAGTTCATTGGTCTCACTTTATGGCATTGCTGCATGGGAACTTTCTCACACAGCAGTGCCACAAGTGAGACAGGGACTATACAGTGCGGAACGGAAGGATACCTCCCATCAATGTATTCCTGGAGCCCCTGGAGAGCGGTTACATCAGCTGATGCCGCTGCTCTCCACGGGAGATCGTCGTGGGACACTCGTTTTAAGTGGATTTCTGCGGATCAGGGAGTATATTGTTTATTATTTTAATATTTTTTACAGGTGACACTGGCTTCGGGGATCAAAGTGACAAGTGATGGTGAGTATGCACTATATGTTGTATGTACTGTATGTCTATATGTTGAATATATGTAGTATGTTGCTGCATTTATGTAGTATGTTGCTGCATTTATGTAGTATGTTGCTGCATTTATGTAGTATGTTGCTGCATTTATGTAGTATGTTGCTGCATTTATGTAGTATGTTGCTGCATTTATGTAGTATGTTGCTGCATTTATGTAGTATGTTGCTGCATTTATGTAGTATGTTGCTGCATTTATGTAGTATGTTGCATGTTGCATTTATGTAGTATGTTGCATGTTGCATTTATGTAGTATGTTGCATGTTGCATTTATGTAGTATGTTGCATGTTGCATTTATGTAGTATGTTGCATGTTGCATTTATGTAGTATGTTGCATGTTGCATTTATGTAGTATGTTGCATGTTGCATTTATGTAGTATGTTGCATGTTGCATTTATGTAGTATGTTGCATGTTGCATTTATGTAGTATGTTGCATGTTGCATTTATGTAGTATGTTGCATGTTGCATTTATGTAGTATGTTGCATGTTGCATTTATGTAGTATGTTGCATGTTGCATTTATGTAGTATGTTGCATGTTGCATTTATGTAGTATGTTGCATGTTGCATGTATGTAGTATATTGTATGTAGTATGTATGTTGTATGTACGTAGTACGCTGCATGTATGTAGTATGTTGCATGTACAGTATATAGTATGTTGCATGTATGTAGTATGTTGTACGTATGTAGTATGTTGTACGTATGTAGTATGCATGTATGTAGTATGCAGTATGTTGCATGTATGTAGTATGTTGCATGTATGTTGCATGTATGTAGTATGTTGCATGTATGTAGTATGTTGCATGCATGTAGTATGTTGCATGCATGTAGTATGTTGCATGCATGTAGTATGTTGCATGCATGTAGTATGTTGCATGCTGTATGTATGTAGTATGTATGTAGTATGCAATATGTTGTATGTAATATGTTGTATGTAATATGTTGTATGTAATATGTTGTATGTAATATGTTGTATGTAATATGTTGTATGTAGTATGTATGTTGTATGTATGGTGTATGTATGGTGTATGTATGTTGTATGTATCTTGTATGTATCTTGTATGTATGTTGTATGTATGTTGTATGTATGTTGTATGTATGTTGTATGTATGTATGTTTGTTGTATGTATGTTGTATGTATGTTGTATGTATGTTGTATGTATGTTGTATGTATGTTGTATGTATGTTTGTGTTTATTTATACATTCAACACATTAGCCGGATGATGGGACTACTACTGTCCCATCATTGGCTAATGTGTGACTCACTATCACTGTAGTAGGCATAGCCCGATGGGACTTGTAGTCCCATTGGACGATGCCTGCGCACACACGCACACACACACACACACACTCAGTGCCACACACACACACACAGCCAGCAGACCCCCCGGACAGCCCGCAGACCCCCCGGACAGGCCGCAGACCCGGCACGGAGAGCCCGCAGACCCCCGGACAGCCCGCAGACGCAGCACAGAGAGCTTGCAGACCCCGCACACACAGTCACAGCGCACACTCCGCCCACACGCTTACACCCTCCCGAACTGCAGCGTTTCTTCCTCAGCTAAACCGCAGATCTTTTTTTACATCTGCGGTTTTGCTGCGAAGTGCCAACATTACTGAATCTAATCTGTGCACCCAAGTGAATATCATAGCGCATAACACGCATAAGGACATAGGCACAAGTAATAAAAGAACTTTGGTGACACCTAGTGGCTGATTCTGGAATAACACCAGAACTTTATCTTATTTCCAATAACATTCTCTTGTGGGCTGAACACTTAACCTGAGAAGGGATTGCTGATGAAGGGCCAATTCTAATGGAGTGATTGCCTCACCTCCCCATTCTTCCCCAAAATCACCTGTAAACAATATTAGATGTATCTATGGGAAAATCCAGACGGGCCATTGAGCAAAACGCAAACTCAAATAAGGGAGCCACTACAGAAGATATGAAGTGCTTTTAAAACTCAACTCCCCAGGCCAGAAACACAAGATCCACAACGTCACAAGTTACAACTCGAGATCGTTCCCCTTCAAGGGAGTCAATGATGTCACGCAGCTCTCCTACAAAACTAACTGATGATTATGATGAGGACAACGCAGTTACTGAAGAAATGAATATTGAACTGAGCAAATATATAAAAGCTCTTCCTACAAAAAAGGGTAGTTACTCACCGATATCGGTGTTTCTCAGAGCCCATGACAGCACACCAGAGAGAGGGGCTCCGCCCTTCAGGGACAGGAAACCTACAGGATAAAAGGGCGGTACCTCTCCCCTGTATCAGTTTTGTTTACAGAGCATCGGAGGTCCTTCAGGTTAGTTACAACAACAAAAAATATACAACTTAATCATATTGCTTAACAAGTGAACACCGTGTCTATATAGAAAAACACATTTTATACAAAAGAATGTGCTCACCGCACACGTGATGAGGGGGGGAAATAAGCGGGTGCTGTCATGGGCTCTGAGAAACACCGTTAACTATGCTTTTCTCAGTCGCCCATGACAGCACACCAGAGAGAATTGCAGAGATTATTGCTTAGGGAGGGACCACAGCCTGTAGAACCCTTCTTCCGAAGGTTAAGTCAGATGAAGAGGCTAGGTCTAAGCGGTAGTGTCTAAAAAAGGTTGAAGGTGATGACCAGGTGGCCGCCTTACAAATCAGATCTAATGGTACCTCTGACCTTTCGGACCAGGAGGTCGCCATAGCCCTTGTTGTAGAGTGGGCTTTCAGGCCCTCTGGAACTGCGTTCCCAGTGGATGAGTACGCCAGGCCTATCGCATCTGTTATCCAACGTGCTGTAGTGCCTTTGGAGGCCGTGAATCCTTTCCTGGGTCCCTGGAAGCAGATAAAAAGAGACCCTTCCTTCCTATACTGTTGGGTGGTTTTAATATATTGGATTAGACACCTTCTCACATCTAGTGTGTGGAATTTTTCTTCTTTTTTATTTTTAGGTTCTGGACAGAAGGAAGGAAGGATTATTTCCTGAGACCTATGGAATGTGGACGCAATTTTTGGTAGATAGGCAGGGTCTGTTTTTAGTACAACCTTATCATCCAGGATTTGTGTAAATGGAGGGTTTGCAGACAGGGCTTGGAGATCACTTATTCTACGGGCTGATGTCAGGGCTATCAGGAGGGCAGTTTTAAGTGATAGAATCCTAAGGGGTATTGATTCTACAGGCTCAAACGGGGATTCTGTCAAGGCTGACAAGACTAAGGGTACTGTCACACAGTACCATTTTGATCGCTACGACGGTACGATTCGTGACGTTCTAGCGATATCGTTACGATATCGCAGTGTCTGACACGCAGCAGCGATCAGGGATCCTGCTGAGAATCGTACGTCGTAGCAGATCGTGTGGAACTTTCTTTCGTCGCTTGATCACCCGCTGACATCGCTGGATCGTTGTGTGTGACAGCGATCCAGCGATGGGTTCGCTTGTAACCAGGGTAAACATCGGGTAACTAAGCGCAGGGCCGCGCTTAGTAACCCGATGTTTACCGTGGTTACCAGCGTAAACGTAAAAAAACAAACAGTACATACTTACATTCCGGTGTCTGTCCTCCGGCGTCTCAGCTTCTCTCCACTGTGTGAGCGTCTGCCAGCCGGAAAGCGAGCACAGCGGTGACGTCTGACGTCACCGCTGTGCTTGCCGGCTATGGCGCTTACACAGTGGAGAGAAGCAGAACGCCGGGGACAGACACCGGAATGTAAGTATGTACTGTTTGTTTTTTTAACGTTTACGCTGGTAACCAGGGTAAACATCGGGTTACTAAGCGCGGCCCTGCGCTTAGTTACCCGATGTTTACCCTGGTTACCGGGGACTTCGGCATCGCTCCAGCGCCGTGATTGCAACGTGTGACCGCAGTCTACGACGCTGGAGCGATAATCATACGATCGCTGCGACGTCACGGATCGTGCCGTCGTAGCGATCAAAATGGTACTGTGTGACAGTACCCTAAGTTCAAATCCCAGGTTGGTAATCTATGTATTGTTACAGGTTTAGACCTTGCGGCTGCTCTGATAAACCGAATTACCCAAGGCTTGGCTGCTATGTTTTCACAGTACAATGCTCCTAGGGCTGCTATCTGTACTTTTAAGGTACTTACTGAAAGGCCTAGGTCTAACCCCTTTTGTAGAAATTCTAATATTTCAGTCACTGGAACCCCGTCTTGCAACCTAACCCCGGAGGAGGACAAATTTTTTTTTCCAGGTTTTACCATATATTTTTGTGGTCACGGGTTTCCTACTTTTCATTAGTGTAAAGACTAGTTTGTCAGAAAAACCTCTATCCCTCAATAGTGACCTCTCAAATTCCACGCTGTCAGGTGGAGATTCTCTGACTGGGGGTGGAACACCGGCTCCTGAGACAGGAGGTCCGGAAGATCGGGAAGGACCCAGGGATCGGTGATCGATAGCATCCTCAGCCAGGAGAACCAGGCCCTTTTGGGCCAAAAGTGGGCTATTAGGATAAGTCTGGATTTGTCCTGTCTGATTTTTCGCAGAACTGCTGGAATGAGGATGATGGTAGGAAATGCATACGCAAGAGTCTGTGTCCAGGGAATCGTAAATGCATCTACAGCCTGAGGATTCCCCCTGGGATCTAGGGAGCAAAAGGTTTTCACCATCCTGTTGTGCATGTTTGCAAAGAGGTCTATTACAGGGATTCCCCATAAATCTGTAATTTTGTTGAAGATCCCCTGATTTAAGGACCATTCCCCTTGCTTTAGTTGGGTACGACTCAGGAAGTCGGCTTTCTGGTTCTCTACACCTTTTAAATGTCGGGCCGATAGGGATAGAAAGTTGTTCTGTACCAGGCTGAAGATTTCGGAGGTGGTTTCCATTAATCTTTGAGACCTGGTCCCCCCTTGGTGGTTTAAGTAAGCCACAACTACTCTGTTGTCCGAAAAAATTCAGACATGATGCCCTTGTAATTTGTCTAGGAAGAAAAGTAGTGCATGATTGACTGCCCTCAGCTCTTTTTGGTTTGAGGAAGTCCCAAGTTCCTGACTTGTCCATACCCCCTGAGCGACACTGTTGTTCAGATGAGCCCCCCACCCTGTGGGACTGGCGTCTGTGGTAACTATCTGAGATCCCTCTATCACCCAGGGAGTCCCTTTTGATAGATTGGTGGGATTTAACCACCAAGCTAGGGAATGAATAGTAGGCGAACTTAGAGTCATACGACTCTCTAACCGTCCTTTTAACAAATTCTGATTTCTTAAAATGTCCCACTGGAGGGGTCTCGTGTGGAGCTGTGTCCACTGAACTGCTGGAAGGCAAGCAGAGAGGGACCACAGTAACGACATCGCCTTTCTTAGAGACATGGATGGTTTTGAGCAAGCTTCCGACACTAGATATATTATCTTTTGTCTTTTCTGAACTGGGAGGCGACATTCTTGGGAACTGGAGTCCAAAGTGAGACCCAAAAATTCCTGTACCCTGGTTGGTTCCAGTTTTGACTTTTGAAGGTACACCAGCCAGCCTAATTTTTTTTAGAGTGTCTATCACTCTGTCGCATTGCTGACTGCAGAGTTGGGCCGAGCTGCTCACAATCAAAAAGTCGTCCAAATATGGAACAATCAAGATGTCCTCCTCTCTTAGATGTGCCATCATCTCTGCTACCAATTTGGTGAAGATGCGAGGTGCAATTGATATACCGAAGGGAAGAGCTCTGTATTGGTATTGCCTTATCTGTCATTTTATGACTACTGCCAGTCTGAGGAATTTTTGAGAATCCTTGTGGATGGGAACGTGATAATACGCGTCGCTGAGATCTAGAACTATCATAAAACAGTTTGGAAACAAGTTTTTAAAGTTATTGTTGACTTTATTGATTCCATTTTGAATCGTTTGTTCTTTACATAAGTATTGAACCTCCGTAAGTTTATTATGGTCTGGAAGGTCCCGTCCGTTTTGGGAACCAGGAATAATGGGGAGTAGAACCCCTTCCCTCTCTCCAGAGGGGGAACTTCCTGGATGACAGCTTTGTCTATCAATTTTAAGATTTCCAGTTCTAGAGCTTCTTGTTGTTGGGGAGAAGACCTCAGCGGAGTTACTACATAGTGTCGGGGGGTAGGGATACAAATTCTATTCGAAGCCCTGCACTTATCAAATTTAGTATCCAAGGGCTGGTAGTAATTTTTTCCCAGGCCGGGAGGAATTGAGACAATCTCCCTCCCACCCTGGGGGAGACGTCACTTGGGGGGGGTTTCCTATCCCGTGAGGAACTACCGAAAAGGAACCCCCTTTCTCTCTTTTTCCCATCGTCCCATCAGTTTTGTTCCCTTGGTGGTCTTCTCCTAAAAAATTTCCTATTCCGAAAGGGCCGCTTACTGAACGTTGGGGCCAGGTTGGGGAACCCTTTCTTTTTGTTACCTGCTTTTTGCAGGATATCGTCGAGAGTCTCTCAAAAAAGAAACTTGCCCTCACATGGGATTGAACACAGTTTTTGTTTAGTTTGTAAATCTCCTGGCCAGCTCTTTAGCCATAAGGTTCTACGCGCTGCATTCGAAAGAGCTGCAGATTTAGACGTTAACTTAATTGAGTCGGCGGATGAATCGGCTAAAAATGCCGCGGCTCCTCTAATCATAGGGATAGATTCTAATACCTTATTTCTGGACACCCCATCCCTCA